>NC_092695.1:3825123-3978388 GCF_964275005.1 Diadema setosum | reverse complement strand
TAATTTCTGAAAAAGTGTTCAACCCCAACACCATCCCAGTAGGGACTTTAAACAAAGTCCACATGATGCTCTTTCAAGCACTTAAAAGGAATCTTTTCAGGGTGATTTAAATGTAATGAATTTTGATAGATTTTGGCGAGCGAGCGCAGCGAGCGAGCCGAAAATTCTTGTATTTCAGCTTACAAAACATGGAATTCTTGTCATTTTTTGCTTACCAAATCTTACAAATCTAATCAAGATATAGTGACGGCCTTATAGATAACTATTTATACCAAAAAACTGAGGACTTGAAAAAATACTCTAAATTAGTACGAGCGAGTGAGCCGAAATTTGTATATGTCTTCGTCATCATCATGTATTGTTCTTATCTTTTTTTTATACAAATTTTGGCGAGCGAGCGCAGCGAGCGAGCCGAAAATGTTTGTATTTCAGCTTACAAAACATGGAATTCTTGTCATTTTTTGCTTATTAAATCTCACAATTATAGTGACGACCTTATAGATAACGATTTATACCAACAAACTGAGGACTTGAAAAAATACTCTAAATTAGTACAAGCGAGTGAGCCAAAATTTGTATATTTCTGCGTCATCATTACTTTTTTTCTTATCTTTTTTGATTTTTTTTTTGCGCCCCTCTCCCCCGTATGTTCGAAACCGTTGGCGTCCGCTTTTGATCCAATCGGCGATCGCTTCAGAACGAATGAAATTGCAGTCGCTGCTCCGTGTAACATTTTTCCTGCTAAATATGAAATGACATGAGTGAACACAGTAGACATTATCATTTTGTCCGCGTCATCGTCACGTTTTGTTCTTATCTTCTTCTCTTTTTTTTATACAAATTTTGGCGAGCGAGCGCAGCGAGCGAGCCGAAAATTTTTGTATTTCAGCTTACAAATCATGAAACTCTTGTCATTTTTTGCTTATTAAATCTTACAATTCTAATCAAGATATAGTGACGGCCTTATAGATAACGATTTATACCAACAAACTGAGGACTTGAAAAAATACTCTAAATTAGTACGAGCGAGTGAGCCGAAATTTCCGCGTCATCATTACGTTTTGTTGTTATCTTGTTTGATTCGGGGTTTTTTTGCGCCCCCCCCCCCCCGTATGTTCGATGCCGTTGGCGCCTTCTTTTGATCCAATTGGCGATCGCTTCAGAACGAAAGAAATTGCAGCCGCTGCTCCGTGAAACATTTTGTCTGCTAAATATAAAATGACATGTGTGAACACAATGACACTGTCATTTTGTCATCATCACGTTTTGTTCTTATCTTCTTTTTTATATACATTTTGGTGAAGGAGCGCAGCGAGCGAGCCGAAAATTTTTGTATTTCAGATCACAGAACATGGAATTTTTGTGTGAACACAATAAACATTGTCATTTTGTCCGCGTCATCATCATGTTTTGTTTTTATCTTGTTTGATTTGGTTTTCTGCCCCCCCCCCCCACCATTCTCCCTCCCCCCTTCCGGGCGAGTTTTTTTTTTTTTTTCCTTCTTCTTCTCCTTTTCTTTTTTTCTTCTTCTTCTTCGGTTTTTTTTTTTCCTTTTTTTCTTCTTCTTCTTCTTTTTTTTTTTTCTCGTTTTTTTGCGCCCCCAAGGAGTGGCGCCCGGGGCACGTGCCCCCCTTGCCCCCCCCCCTAGATACGCCACTGCATGTAGGCCTGTACTATGTGACGTTGTCAACGTCTGAGCCATACCTTACATTGTACAGTATCGTCGGCCTCATGCCAAAAGGGCACTAATAGTGTACAAAGTCTACGGTGTTAAGGCCCTTTTGGCATAAGGCCGACGGTTATGTCGATGTTACTTTATTCGCGAGCGAGCGAAGCGAGCGAGCGCTTGAGAAAATTATGTATACATTTTCCTACAAGATAGAATACTGTTCAGCTCTGTTACCTGTCTGAAGGCCGGTGTACAAACGTCACTCAATATGCCAAAATTGATACAATCACATTTCTGCTTCCTCCATTTTTTTTTTTCAAAATTCAGGGGGGATGATTGTACAGGCCATCCCCCCCTCCTCCATTTCAGGGGGGGGGGGGATATATCCCTCCCATCCCCCCCCCCCCCCGGGATTTACGCCCATGATGATGGGCATATGGACTATTGGATATAGAAGGCTAGCTCCTGCTAATGATTATAAATCAGGGGCGGATCCGGGAATTCCGTAAACGGGGGGGGGGGGGGGGGGGGGGGGGGGCGCAAACTATATTTCTGTTGCTACTTCTAGGTTTCTTCATTTTTTCTTTTTATTTCTTTTGTTTTTAACAACAAAAGAGGGAGCGCGCGCCCGTTGCCCCCTCTCTGGACCCGTGTTAATGGTAACAATGATGATAATTTTGATAAATTATATTATGATGATGATGATGGCAATAATAATTTAATCAATAGAAATAACCATGATAATAATAATGATAATGATGATGATGATGATGATGATAATACATGTAGTAGTAGCAGTAGTAGTAGTAGTAGTAGTAGCAGTCTAGTAGTAGTAGTAGAATGTAGTAGTAGTAGTAGTAGTAGTAGTAGTAGTAGTAGTAGTAGAATGTAGTAGTAGTAGTAGTAGTAGTAGTAGTAGTAGTAGTACTACTACTACTACTACTACTAAGTAGTAGTAGTAGTAGTAGTAGCAGTAGCAGTAGTAATCCACACAAGTCAAACAAGTGCATGAATAAGTAAGTAGGTATACAAGCCAGTCAAGGTCCGGACCAAGCAAAATTATTCACTAATGTTATTATCATAGACTTCTCATCGGACGGTATGACTCCCTCGCGGGCCTCGCCCACTGATCTCCCCTGAAAAGAGGAGAGATCAGTGGCCTCCCCAACCAGTAACGATGGGACGATAGAGGGCGTAAGTTTTCTTTTCGCTTCGCGTCATTTTGTTTACTGTTAGAAACGGCTATTTATTCTATTAGAAGAGTCACGAAAACAAGTGAGTAACCTCCGGAAAACCATTGATTTAATTGTCTGATATAGGCTGACTGGTTTTATGCATGTTTTAGCTGAGATTGGTAGCGTAACTAGCTATATTTCAGGTGAACTGATGTAAAGTCAGTTTGTATAGTCCCATACGTTGAAAATATGTGTAGGCTCTGCAACTGTCTAGCATCTTCGTCTAGCAAGACTGGCTCCCCTAATAAACTCCAGTCTTACTGTATAGTCGCATGATAATACGAGCGTTTATGTACCGTACATACGCCTTCCCATCTAAAGTTGGATATTACGTAGAGTCTGGCACCACCAACGCCAATCCAATGCCATGGCCATGGAAAGACTGTTTACTATTAAGTGTTAGACTGTTAAATTTTAACTGTTAGTGTTAGTGTTACAAACATAGTTCTAGACAATTAGTAAAGTTTAGTGTAGCTGTAGATCTATACAATACAGCTAGCTACTGTACACTAAACTTGTACTCGGCCTGTAGGTTAGGCTTTACAACTTGCAATTGGCACAAAATAATACTTTTCACATTTTCCTATAAACTAACGTTAGACCTAATCCGTAATCGAGTGCATTGCTTGACTGAAAGATTGGTCTGTATCTGGTCGTTGGGGATATGTTTCGCAGAGACTGCGTCTGGCTTCACGGATATGGCCACGGAGGAGAGCGATAACATTAAAATAGGTAAATAAATAAATCAAAGACTCCTCCGGACAGACGAATCTTTCTGTCTACAGTCTAGTGCAATACATGCCTTCACATTTGATTTTCTGTGGTAGCTGTTTTCATAACTATCTAGTGCATCTCTATTCCAACAGGTCTACAACAAACCAGCTAGAAAAGGTTCTATGCCCAACCAGGCATGAATAGTCTATTTATTCGGCTTCAATTATCAATGTCCTTTTCACCTCATGATTAATGATCACAGACACTGTCAGTAGTGTACTCTCTACAGTGCTCAGTGCGTAATAAATTTTACCACTTTCATGTAGTGTCCTAACTTACAACTTTACATTATGTACACAACTTTACATTATGTACACATATTGCACTATAGGTATGGAAATGAAGATGTCATTGTTTCTGTGTGTATAACAGGTCTGCAATGTCAGAAGCAGTGACTCTGACGGACGCTGAAATAAGGTATGTGTGAGATATTCTTGGCTATTGCTCTGAATTCTTGTCTCAAATCAAACTATTGTTAGTGGCAAATCTTTTGTGAGGTTTTTATTTTCACTGATTAAAAAGAAAAGAAGGGAAATTGAATTTGAAAACTGAACAACCAGCCAAAATAATGCCCTCAAGTTACAAAGCACAAAGTATAAAATGGGAGTGATTTGCAATGTTTGCATGTACATACATGCAGCATACATGTTACAGGCAGGCAGCAGCTGTCTATGGATCAGATACCAAGCCCACTAGCAAAATACAGAATGCACATGTGCACCCATATACTGAGGGTATGCAAAAAGTATGATATTTGCTGTATTGCCAATTCCACCACCTGCCAAGTTGTGGAATATGCCCAGAAATATTTGCCATCTGCAATGTTCACATGAATCATATGATAACTCTTAGTTTCAGTTTATGGTAATAAAACATTTTGATGCTATTACATTGATGATGTGAAGTGGAGTGCAAAATATTTCTGTAATTCTTGTACTCATTTTTTTTTTTTTAAGCTTAAAAAAAAACAATTACTGTCAAGCATCTCTGTTGGACATTGTCTGATTGTCATAATATGGATACAAAAGTAATTGAATTCTCCTCTAGCTTTTTAATGTATACATTTTTATGTTACTTTTTTTTTACTAACTTAACTATAGTGTTTGATAACTCATCCTAACTGTTGATTCAATTAAGTAAATTACAATTCTCACTGCAGTGTTGAGTTAGCTACGAATGATTCACTCCATGTTGGAAGAATGAACCTTGTTTGCTGCCTTGTCAAAGAGAAAAAAAAAAAAGAAAAAAAACTGAAGCTGTAAGATCTGAAAAGAACTATTGGTTGTTTTGTATGTTTTCATTGACTTTCCCTATGTTCAGCTGTATTTAGTGATTGACTTAAAAATTGATTGCTTGGTAAATATCAATATCATATGTGGACATAATAGTTTTATTTCCTATTTAGTAATTGTTTGAACAGTTGATTGATTCATTTATAAATCATGTGTATGGATATGATTACTCATTAATTAATTGATTGATTGACATTATGAATTAATTCATTTAAAATGTTTCCATGAAATTGTGCAAATATTACAGTGCTTTGGAGAGTTCTACCTCCCCAGCTCACAGTCCTCAACACTTTGAAGAGACAGACACTATTCACTTCAGTAACTGCAAGACTGGGCTTGGTAAGTGTGTGAGGTGCATGCTCAAGCTCACTCATATATATTATTAGTGAGATTTGTGGGAGGCAGATTGTGGATAGTTGAAGCAATAAATCATCAACACTTACTCATACAATGTGTATAATACAGCATTGGTTTCCTGTCAGATTGAATGAGAGCAAAAAATAATATTGTGTTTTTTAAATGCATGTCATTCACTTTGTCGAACGGAATAAATCTCCTGTACTTGTCAAAAGCTATGGTAGCATTTCGTGGTTTTGTTATGCTGCAAACAACTTAATTGAGTTTTGTATGATTTTGTAACATGAAAACTAGTATGTGTCAATCCTCTATGCCTCCATAGATTTGATGTTTCACTTTATTACTTATCATTGTTTGAACTCAAAAGATGCTGATTAGATAAAGGGAATGTGGTATTTTTGTTCTGAAATTAATTTTGAGAGTGGTAACTCTTTGTGTTCAACTTTGTTGCAGAGATAATGTTTCTCTGTCACATGGAATGTAAGAGATAAAAACATACTTTCCTGTAGTGGAGCATGCTTATCATATGACTAGTCAATCACCTTATCAGATATTCCAATATTTTTCCTGTTGTCAATATCTATGGCCACACTAAGTGAAAAATGTCGAGTTACATTGTATTTGTACATGTCTTTAAATAATGTTGCAAATTCAGGATCATTTTCATTTTGTAATATTATTTAATATATAAGTAAGGTGGTGTGTTTATCATTTTTTGGTGCTAATGCTGATAAAATGTAAAATGTAAAATGTTCATACATGTGACTGTTGTTCTTAAACTTCTTTTGTAAATCTGTTGTGCGCTCTCAACTCTGCAGGGATCAAGATTGTTGGAGGGAACAGTGAAGATTTAGGTGATAATGACTATGGGATCTTTGTGAAGAGAGTCATTCCAGGTGGATTGGCAGCTGAGAGTGGTAAGTGTGAGCTTGTCAATTTATATATCATGAAAATGCCTTTTGCAAAAATGCTGAAACTGTTGTGTCTTGCAATGAGATTTTACTTCAAAGAGAATTTGTTTTTTTTTTTTTTTACTGGAAGCTATGTATTCAAGGTAGTAGATCAGCAGAAATGTCAGAGAAATTATAAGTGATGAAAAAGTTGCGATTTCACGAGTGTCAGAAACCATCATTACATCTCAATTTTTTGGACCAAAAAAAAAAAAGGAAGGAAAGTTTAGTTTAATAATTTATGTGTTATGGGAAAAATCAATTCCCTCTATTTTTGTGGAAAATCAATGTCATAGTGTTCTTAGAGCATCTTTGGTAGAAATATGGAAGTGTATCTGAGTATCCAACTACTTTGAATCATGTGCCAAAGACTTAAAAAAAAAAAAGGTGGCATTATACCTTATGTTTGATGACTAAATGAAATCAAGTGGTCCCCTGTATTTTTACCTATTTTTTTTTTGTTTTTTTAAACAAACTTGAACTTGTCCACTTCTGTGTTACAGTATACTGTTCATTTTATGAGCTTTTCTTTCTGTGTTAAATTTTCGTAGACATCCTATAGACAGCAACTAAATGTAATTGATTTTGTCCAGACCCAAGTACGAAAGTATGTTAAAAGGGTCAGCAATATAATCCAATTATAGAATAACTACCACATTTCTCTAGTAACAACATTAACAACAACAAGAGCAAAGAGGTTAAGGTAATGTGCCTGCACAGCTGTGCCTAAAGAGCAAATTTGCTCTCATATCTATTATGTAGATAGCATTTGATTGTATTGGTTGGTGATAACCCAAAGTATGATGATGATGATGATGCTGATTGTGATGACGGTGATGATGAATGTTAATCATCATCACCATCATCGTCGTCATCGTCATTCACCATCATCACCGTTTCATCATTTGCTAGGTTTTTTTTTTTTTTTTTTCTTACATTAAATCATTCCTTTTTGTTACAATCAATTCAGGTCGACTCCATGATGGGGACCAACTTCTCAGTGTCAACAAAGAGAGTCTGCAGAAGGTATCCAATGAAAGGTAAATAAACTGTGAATGCCATTGGCAATCATGTGTTCGCACAGCCCATAGTGAATTGTGCCTTTGGTTCTTACTCACAGTGAATTTGTGTGGACTACCTATCTGAACTCAAGGTTCCTGTAATCCCCCGACATTCTTGATTAAAGGGGAAGGCTAGTAACTGATCAGTGGGAATCAGTGGAAATGCTGGGAGATGATTGTTCCAATCCTTATGGGATTCATTCAAGAGTTCATTGTATATCTATTGTTGTGTGAAAATGATTTGCTTCAGAACGGTCTCATATTCAAGTAATGTGCAGATTAGTGCTCCGTCACTGACCAGGGACGCTAACCTGGAAGCATTAAACTGCACATTACTTTAATATGAGACCATTCTGAAGCAAATCATTTTCACACAACAATAGATATACAATGAACTCTCGAATGAATCCCATAAGGATTGGAACAATCATCTCCCAGCATTTCCACTGATTCCCACTGATCAGTTACTAGCCTTCCCCTTTAAGAATGCAAATCTCATGCATACTCTTACCCCTTCTGAAGATCTTGACCTCCTCAAAGAATTTGTCCTGAGGCCATAAAGCCACAGTAGTGCCTAATGTGTGCAAAATAGACTCCACTGACTTCTATGCAATAATGACTGTGAGGTAGGTCTCTTAGAGATGTTCAGTCACTCAAGAACTGACCATAAATCTGAATTTTTATGAATAAATGGGTCCACTGGGGGAAAAAATAAAACAGATGGCTGAAGGTGGAAAATGCAAGGAAGAATCTGTGCACATCTTAAAGGGAAGATAAACCCCAAGAGCAATGTGGATTGAGTGAAAGCAACAACATTAGTAGAACACATCAGTGAAAGTTTGAAGAAAATCGGACTATCGATGCAAAAGTTATGAATTTTTAAAGTTTTGATGTTGGACCGCTGGATGAGGAGACTACTAGAGGTTATGACGTATGAGTGGACAACAATACCAAGAAAATATAAAGAAAATTCTGCAAAAATCCATTTTTCATGAAAATTACAAATTCCATCAACTTGATGTTGACATATGTTAAGGGTAGCAATTATTGCCCCTGCTTTCTGAAAGCGGTTGGTCCATTGCTCTTTCATAATTCTAGAAAAGTGAATTTTTGTTGAATTTCCTTTATATTTTCTTTGTATTGTTGTCCACTCATACGTCATATCCTCTAGTAGTCTCCTCCTCTAGCGGTTCCAACACCAAAACTTTAAAAATTCATAACCTTTGCATCGATTGTCCGATTTTCCTCAAACTTTCACTGATGTGTTCTACTAATGTTGCTGCTTTCACTCAATCCACATTGTTCTTTGGGTTTACCTTCCCTTTAATGTCTCTCTTCAACATCAAGATTCTGTTTGACTTGTGATTTGAGCAGTGTGTTATACAAGTGAATGCCAATGAATTTCTGCAATGAAAATCTCCTCTTTTCTGTCCGTACATGTAGCTGTTACTAGCAATACTATTTCACTGACATTTCATGATGTTCCTACGCAAGCTTGACAGTTACGGGAGATACAACTACCCTTGGCCACCAATGCTGAAGTAACAAACATGTAGAGGTTATTTTGCTGCAATAGAGAGCAGAAGATAATCTGCATTCCTCAGCCGTAATTCCAGAGCATTTGTACCAATCACAGCAAATTAAGCTCATTAGCAAGTGTGCTGATTAGTGCACAAAGCATATTTCAAGCTGTGCTTAATAAGTATTATATGTGTAAGAGAAGGAAAAGGCCATTCAGGTTTAAGAGCATGTGCAGCTTGTTGATGTTATTTTCTCATGTTTATATTTTGCTCAGGGCTGTTCAGCTGCTCAGGAGTGCATCAGCCTCAAATCATGTGACCTTGGTTATCGCAAGAGGACCGTTCACATTGTAAGTTTATCCCTGTGGACTCACTGTAAATGGGTACAGACAATTCCACACTTCTGTTGAAACCCACCTAAACCCAGACAAATTTTTATCACACCATGTTTAAAATGTTCCTATATTTCTCAAATATGTTGATTTTGAAACAGATTTCTTTAAGTTTAGTCTTATTTCTCTCAAAGTATGTTTCAATTACTGTACTGCCCTCTAGAGGTATATATTACATGCAGTAAAGATCAGATTGTCAGACTACAGTTTTGTTTTCATAATGTTAACTTCATCATTAATGTCATTTGCAAAGCCGCCCTAGTTGAATGATATGGCAGGGCTCCAGAGAGCAGCATCGCCTCATGGAAAACAAATATGTTTGGAGCTCTACCATAGACTATCACTTTGAAATCTAAACAGAAATTTTACAAGAGGGATAATTTTACAGTTTTGAATCTGATTTTATTTTGTTTTGTGTTTGTTCAGTTGGGCATTGGCAAGGTAATATAACAACAAAGATAAATGTCATATGGTGCAAGAATCTTTGAAAACATTCCACTATCCAGTTTAGGTCACAAGTTAAGATCATAATATATGGTTTCATGATAACC
The DNA here is from genome assembly GCF_964275005.1 of Diadema setosum. Classification (NCBI taxonomy): domain Eukaryota; kingdom Metazoa; phylum Echinodermata; class Echinoidea; order Diadematoida; family Diadematidae; genus Diadema; species Diadema setosum. The sequence continues at coordinate 3,968,587 of NC_092695.1, read as the reverse complement.
ATAAAGTTACTTTCTTCATTAATGTGGAAACAGCAGGACTTGCAGAAATCAATTTTACTCTATCATCTTCTCATCGCATTACATGTAGCTTAATGTCGAATCTAAATGAAATGTTCTGTTCGACTTGAATTGACTCTGTAAAAGTGAAGTCATGACATCAGAGTTTAGAAGACACTTAATTTCAATAGCGTGACCTCTTAGAGAGAAAGTTGCTCATAATAGATTGTATTCTGTCATCAATTTCTTCTCTTGAGAAATGTAATGTTTGTGTAAATGACTTACACTTATACACCAAAGAGGGCTCCAGTAATGTGGTTGCAGGATAATACCATGATTTTTGGGATGGCTTTTGTCTCAGGAGACGCTTTAAGCTGCTGCTGGAGAACCAGCTAGCCAGGAGATCAGGCTTAGGTTCCTCCAACAGTCCATCATCAACATCCGGGGCATCAAGTTCACACAGGTTGCTATGTGAGTTACCATGATGATACCGTACCTCTTGTGTGCATTTGCTTTTAACCCATTGAGGACAGGCTGATATTGCTACAACACACATTTCCCATAGATGCCTGCCCGAGTATACTCGGGACTTGTCTTCAATGGGTTACTAGTAGGATGTTATCTTTTGGCACGATTATTATTATTATTTATTTTTTTCCAGTGCACTCTCGATAAAAAACTGACTAGGTGGGTATTGTTATTGTTTCTACAATTCATCTTCATGTTTCCTCTTATACACCAAGTCTCAGGATCAGGTGCTGCTGCTAGAAGTGAATTTTAACCATGGTCTCATAGATACAGCAAAGATATTAGCATGCTTTACAGCCAGAGAAAGAAAAAAAAAACAAAAACAAGAAAGCCCACATCTTCTGTTGTGACACAAACAACTTCCACATGCAAAGATCATATAGATGAATATTGATTTGATTAATTTGATTTGATTGACTTGAGTGTGTGAAGACAGTTTCAGATAAAATATTTTTTTATCTTCCTGTTTCAACTATCTTTTCTAGTTCTATTCTTGACCCTTCATAATATGACTGGTAGTGTTCCCTGAGAACTGCACTTTGCATCTTCCAAAAAAAAACCAACAAAAAACTGACAACCAGAAATAACTAGTCATTCAAAATCTTTTACTGCCCCAAGCTGTGATAGCCATGCAGCTAATTTCAATCCTGTATTTGGCATAGATAAGGAAAATATAAACTGCTGAGAGTGTGGGGATCCAGTTACAACTTCCAGTTTGTTGTTGAATGTATCATTGAATATGTGGTTCAAATATTTATTACTGGATCTCTATGCAGATCCTGGTTTATCATCCAGGGAGGGTTCCCAGGCCACGTCCCCAACGTCCAGCGTAGAGTCATCAACGTCTGCAGCCACTGACCACTCGGACATTGATGGACCTAGGTAGGTGTGATTCTCACTAATAAGTCAGGATCACTAGTTCTAAATTTCATACTTTTTAATTCAAGATCATTGTAAGAGTTTGACATTGTCTATTTGAGTTGTTTTTTATCACATTAAGTGTGATTTTTGTCAGATTGGTCATTATACAAACCTTAACTTTACAACAAACAAACTGTGCATTTGCTTCTCTCAGTGAAAATGAATAGTGCAGCAATTAGAAATGCAAGGATTAAGGAGAGAGAAAGAGTGTATGAGGTGTAAATGCATCGTTTGGTCTCTGGGAGGATGACGAATATTACAGAAGGGGAAACAATGCACTGTGCCACAAGTTAACTAGTTGTGCATGTACAGTAAGTGGGTGAATAGGTTACTGTACAAATGAGATTGCCACGCTGTAAAAGTAGTTCAATAAATCCCAGAAATACATGGTAGTCGAGGAAGACAAGTTACCCCAAATGAAACCAGTAAAAGAAAAAGAAACCCCACCTTAAACCCAAGCAAATTGGGACAAGTGATTGGAAACTCATTGTCATTATAAATTAGAATGCTCGAGTCGCAATGACCTCTGTAGACATAGTGTAAGAAATGCCTTTATTAGACACTTATGATAGACTCACAGACTATTACCAATATCTTACTTTTATGTGACATTTTGATAGCATCCAAAACATTTTTCTTTAAGTTTCCATCAGTAGTCATACTCATCTAAATCAATCACAAGTCATCACCTTGAATGAGTAGTCTCCACTATAGTGTGCAATGTACAGTGGGAGCATGTATTCAAAATGTCTTCTCTGTGTTTCTATCAATGAAATATCTAGTTCAGACAGTATTCATATGAAAATTCCTACTGCAGGGTGGTAGCTCATCAAGTGAGGGGAATTATTGAGAGCGTCAAGTCCCCTGCTGCCTCTGATGCCTCCTACGGCAGCATCACCAAAAACAAAAAGGGATCTAAAAGTAGCACCAGGGCCCCATTTCATAAAAGATGTTAGGATAGCAACTCTTGCTGGAATGGCAACTTCCAATAGTATACAAATAATGAATATTTATGAGTGCAATGGACAGAATATTTCATGAGGTGAAAAATGAAATGATCCATTCAATGAGGCGCAGCCGAGTTGAATGGATCAAACATTTCATCTTTCACCGAATGAAATATTCTGTCCATTACACGAATGGAAAAACATTTATTATTTGTTTTATATATCGCCTAAAAATAGATCCATGTCATTTGATGTTTTATTAACTGAGAAACAAGAGAGACACTGAGATCGCGAGAGTGCAGTGCTCACTGAGCGCTATACGCTGGCGCGCTGTCGCATACACACGTAGTGTGCCAGGCTCTCAGCGAGCGTGCAATGGAGCAAATCGTATGGATCCAAAACTGCACAGTAAATGGAGCCACAATTGCACGGATGATGACGTCAGAGTGAAATGGGCCGAATGATCAATGTTAAACAACCAATCAAATGACAAGGATCTCCTCAGACGTTATATAACAACATCTAATCAGGAAGCTGGATTCTCGTCGTTGCCATGACAATTGCCATTCCAACAAGAGTTGCTATCGTATCAACTTGGATACACCTCCATACAAGCTTTGGAGAAAATAGGTCTAGAAATGTGCGTGATGGAGTGCATGAAAGAGACGTAACATGGTGGGTGCCTATGGCCCTGTTAAAGGCGTAATATTCGGAGCAGCATCACCTAAAGTAATGCTGTTTCAGGATGCGGGAATGTGCAGTTAATGTTTACTCCTCCCATCTCACTTATTGTAGGAAACAAGTCTTGCAGATTGTAGTCAGCAAAGTGGTTGGACTAGGCCTGGACCTGATTGGTGGGACCAATAGGCAGGAGGGACCTGGTATCTACATAGACCAGGTCCTGGCTGGAGGTGACTGCTACCTGGTGAGTTGGAGAATGGCATCAGTGCATAATACACATTATGCCCTGTGTATACTGCAAATTTTCAGGGTACAACAACTGCCATAGATAACATGGTTTTGTTATGATATGGAATATGCCATATATTTTGCAGTTGTTTCATCTTTGTGAATTTCATGAGTTGACTGATATGTGCAAAATTAACCCTTTTAGTGTCCAGGCACTTAGTTTAACTTGCCATCAGTGTTCAGTAATCCCTCCAAGCTTAGCCGAATTGCAGTAACAGCTGTACATTAACAAGCCCACTCAGATGCAGCAATGTGCCTCAGTCCAACAAGAATACCAAGATGGCACTGTAGGGATTAGGGGCAGTGGGTAATCTCTATTAATTTAATGATTTCTGAATAAACCATTATGAGGTGCTTTAGAACTACTACTATAATAACACTGTATGATTCATACATGTACACTGCACTGCCACAAGTGAATATAGTTTGCAAAATACTTCAAATTACGTCAGTTACTCTGTGTTGTCAGTTGCATTTCATCACGTCTGCATATTAAGTAAACCTGTACAAGTTGGTTGGTACTTTCTGGAGCTGCACTTTTCTTGTTTTTGGTGTAGTGTGGATATGCATTGTTCAGGGTCCTGTGTTTTGGTCATTAGGTCTGTTAATGTTTATTTGAACCCTTAGATCAAAGGTTCTCTCATTCTGGTGCAATTATTTCTGAAACTCTGTTTTGTCTGAAGGATGGCCGAGTGAGGGAGGGGGATCAGCTGGTTGCTATCAACGACCAAACCTTGATTGGGGTCACCCTTGAAGAAGCCCTGGCTGTCGTCAACAAATTCAGCCTCAGGTAGAGTGTGCAGTCATGAGAGTAGAAGATATATAAGGAGTTTAAATGCAAAACCCGATATATCCAACTTTGTCAATTCGAGTTTGAATTTGAAGCTACTGAAAATCAAAGAAGATACTTACGATACAAGTTCTAATAATATCTTCAAAAATATATACATAATATTATATATATTTTTTTGGAATGTAACAAGTGCAGTATCATTGAAAAGATTTATTTTTTTTTCCTGAATTTGATAATGACTGTAGAAAATATTGAAATTGGCTTTTAATCTATTCTTGCGTTCAAACTCTTCAAATATTTGTGAAGAGCATTGAAGATCTGAAATTTATGCTTGGTAGAAAACAAAGAAATATTCCTTTTCACCGTGTACTTGATTTTGGTGAGAACAACATTTATAACTTTGAAGTATCAATACAATACAAATTTAGTGTATTGAAACTTATGGAGATAGTTTTGACTGCTTTTGCGGTGAAGAGTAGGAAAATATATGCACTTATTGTAGTTATTCTTTGTTATGGTATTCAGAATTACTGGAATGTAAGTGATTGATATAAAAGGTTATGAACTCTGGTCATTTTTAGCGATGCAGATCTATCATTGAACGGGATGAAATGTTTTGTCACATAGAGTATAAAGTATAAACGTGTCTCATTATCCCCTTTGGCTGTTTGTTTTTTGCATTTTCTTTTTTCTCTTCCAGACCAGACTTGAATTCAGTGACAATCTCCTACATTCCCTGCACCAGAACTCCAGTCTCCAAAGACAGAAACTTTACCCCCAGCTCACACCCCTCTGGAACAAGCCAGTCGGTCAGCTCGCCCCAGTCGTCCCCTCAGCCTTACCCTCATCATCCCTCCCTGCAACTCAGTAGAACGCTCCCACAGATTCCAGCCAATCAGAGGTCGCGGGTTCTTCAATCATCCACACTCCCCATGCCCCACTCAGCATCCCATGCCAGGGGCAGTAGGGGACTTGACGCTCTCAATAATTCCCCTCACTTGATGAGCTACCCCCCTGCTTCACAGTCCAACATCCCACAGCAGAGTATGTCCACAACACACTCATCGGAATCCTCCACTATGGGTGCAGGGGTGCTGCCAGAAAGGAGGTCTCCAGCTGTAGGTCAGCCTGCACAAAGTCCCTCCACTCATCAGGTTGAGATCAACCCGTTCCCACAAGGTAGATATTGAAAGCCAAATTAGTATTGTACTGTGCAAGCTGTTTTTTCTGCGAGGGTTTAAATAATGCGAATTTTGCAAATCACATTTGGATCGCAAATTTAACAACACGCTAAAGTGTCACCATGCGATAGGGTAATAATGCATTTATGTTAGCATCAGCGTCATTCGCGAAAACAACATCTCCCAAAAATGTCTGTGACCTCCTCATTCATGAAAATATCTGTACATGAAAATAACAGCTTAACCCATTGAGGACGGGCTGACGGGCTGAACACGCATTTCCCATAAACACTTGCCCGAGTGTACTTGGGACTCGTCCTCAATGAGTTAAGTATGCAGTAATTCACTACATCTCTCACAATTTATGCTCAGTCTAGGGAAGATGCATGTTAATGAGCGTATGTTACACAAAGTGCATGTTTTATGCGAAATATATTCCTGTCATCTTTTCTTTTGTCTACCTCCCATGTTCCTGTAGATGATGGTCCAACCAAGATGGCCCCACTGTCCGCCCTCCCACCCCATCTCCAGGGGGGTGTGTACATGGAACCAAAGATGACATCGACTCCAGAAGGAGGTGCAGTGAATGGTGAGTAGTGGCTGCTGTCAACCCCTTTCCAGGCATCATGCATTTACATCATACATTTTTATGTACCAATCCCAGCATTCACAAAAACACAAATGCCCATAGTGTAATGAACACAAACAAACTAACAAAAATAAGAAGAAAGATAGGGAAGAAAAATCTGAGATGATTCTAGATGAAGGAAGACATTTTCAATGGATAGAAGATTGTAGTATACATATCTATAATATGTGACCCGCGACAACGGTTTCAGGCAAAAGTCACAAGAGCAAATTCCCTCCTAGGCGGGGTACAAAGATTTTGACCACTATTTTTGTCGATTTAGGTTTTTTGCAGAAATCGAATCTTTGATATGTTTTCTACATCTACGCTAAATTTTATAGCATAAGACTAAGTTTTTCCTATCGAAAATGGAATTTTAAGCACCCTATGTTAGATCGCACTCGTCAGTTTTGAGCTTCTTTCGAACGCTGCGCCAATACCCCAAGCGTTGCTACGGCGCAGGGTCTCGCATGCGATTGGCTGGTACGTCGCATACATTTACATAATTCGGCTTTCGGAGACACCAGTTGCAGCGTTTGGGGAATGCTTTGTCCACGCGTGCACGATTACATGCTCCATTGTTCTTGCTATAGTGGTTTCTATACGCTCGCTCTGTAGTGCATGCTCTTCGTTTGGCTTTCTATCCAAACTATTCTACCGCAATGTTCGACAACGGAAGTGAAACAAAAATCATGACATAACCGTGTGAAAAGAAAACTAGATACCCCTCAAATTTGTCTACTTGTACATGTAGTAAAAATTATGACAGCAGACTGACTCAATGGAAGGGAGATGAGAGGAAAGGAGCGGTCACATGCGACTAATTATATTCAACTACTACACGTCATAGATCGCATCAAACTAACGAGTCGTGTTTGTTTGTTTTAATTTAAGTAGCACCACCGAACAAAGCAACATATGTATGTCTTGTAAAAGCAAAACAAACAGGAAGCGTGACCCTTGCCAGCACTGAAAATTTTCTGCCTTCAAAAGGGTCGCCAATGATGTAGACAAATCAACCACAATGAAAACGCGATTTGTAAATATGTGGATTCGCCACCGCTCCTGTTACATGCACAATATACATGGTCATGGCGTGTGGATCCCATTGCGTAATGCGTGCACCAAATACACATGTACATGTACACCATACAGCTGTACGTGCAATTATCGTATTCGCCATCTTGAAAGATGTACTGTAAACAAACCCGAGCGAAACGCATTGTTTTTCGGCTCCATACGCTGAGCTCCGAGGAAGGTGCCCGAGAAATTTGACTCTCTCAGTGAGCCAATCAGAAGGCGATGTGGTTGCTAGAGACGGAGCTTAACATCGATTGGCACCATCGTACGGATGGGTGATTCTCCCCTCACATCGCCGCTCCGACATTGTCTTTGAGAAAGAGGTGAATCTTCAAAGCCTGTTTTCTCGCAATTTTGTCAAGCTGACATCTTAAAAAGTGCATTTTATTTCTCTTTCTATGCCCACTTATGGTGCCGTAGAATGCAAGTGTTTTATATCAATGCAAAGCTTAGGAAATGGGCAATGGGATGCAGTGAAAAAATGAATTTTCAATATTTCCGACTTTTGCCTGAAACCGTTGTCGCCGGTCACATATATTTATGTCTACATTATGTTTATATCACATTGTACAATCAATGGTTCCCTGTATGACTGTACATTTTTTTTCTCATGTAATCTACAACTTGAAAGCTACCACACACTGAGTTCAAGTTATCATTGGGAGGTATAATAAAATGATGGTGTAAATGAATGCAGATCTGTAAGTGAGACATTTGCCCATATTCCAGAGAATCCTGATGCTGCTAATCTGGTAGAAGTTTGTTTGATGCCCACGGTATTATCCTCCTGGTGTTGTTTCCTGTAAATGAACTATTCTTCACTGTAAGTCACAAAGTTGCCAGTTAGTACTGCATGTCCAAGTTCAAATGACATACTGTATAAGCCATCTATGTTGCGGTGTTGTTATTTTTGTGAATTTTGCAAGTTTTGTGCTATTTGTGACTTTAACATCCCACGAAAATATAAACTCTGATCCAAACATGAATGTGATGTGCACGCAGACATTTTTCCATTCATTACTGTACTCCACGGTGGCGAATTTAATCACTCAAGAAATTATGGGAAATACCCGATTCTAGAAAAATTAAGAGTGGCTAAATATATGGCTTGTACAGTACTGGGCACTGTTTCATAAAGCTGTTCTTAAAGTTACTTAACAAATGATTCAAATATGGCAAGCCAAGTCGGTTTCCTAATCATTGTTGATTTAAATAGCTAAAGTTGAAATTTGCAGATAATGATTATTCTTACATTTTAATCACGTTTTTAGTCGAATATGAATTTTTTTGTCCCAATATAGATGAAATATTGACATACAGTTGTACTTTGTTAAAACATAAGGAAAAAAAAAATGGGCACACATTTTGGCACTTCATATTCTAGTTGTTTGTGAAGTCATGCATAACTTTACAAACAGCTTTGTGAAACAGGGCCCTGGTCTACCACTGACTTAAACTCTCTTCTCTCAACCCAGGTCTTCCAGGCAGGCAGTCTGTACCCATCCCTGGAGGCGACCCCTCCCCCGTCCTACCCCCTTACAACATCAGCCACTACACCAATCCCCCCATCAGCTCCTCCCAGTACAGCTCCCCTACCCACAGCCCCTCGCCCCACCCTAGAGGCAGGCGGCTGTCCATTGACCCCCAGATCAGACTACGCATCGACAAGCTGCAAGTGGTAAGGACCGATCCGGGATTTGGCTTCTGGTGGGCATTTCACGAAGCACTGGACAAATTTGATCTCAGCCAATTAGATGCAAGGATGTAGCTCGTAATTGTTTGTCATCAAAAAATATCTGACAAAACACTTCATGAAAAGCCTCCAGATCATCTTTGTAAATCAAAGCGGAATGATGATGTTGCAAAGTCCAGTGGTTTCAATATCTCAGTAAAGTCATAGTTTTATTATGGTTTATGTTCCCCTAAATGATGCATTGTAGGGGTGTGCCTATCTAAGGCTACATCCCAATATGCAAATAATGTTTGGTTACATTTGAATATAATGAGACTGCAGTGTTAAAAAAGACAGTGTTTACTTGTAGAATCAGTCCTAAATTTGGCCATAAAAGTCTCCTTGATTTCTTCCATGGGGAAGGACTCATGAATTTCAGTCTGAAGGCAAGTAATGTATCAAGTTGCCCAGCATGTCTTTTCAATGATGTCCAAAGCCTACTGGGTATTTCTCAAGAATTTGATTGTGAATTGGTACTCTCGGCATTGCTGCTATGGAATAAATTACGGTCAAAGTGATTTTTGTTTCCACAGTGCATGATGAAGCGAAATGCAGTTATGTTAACCCAACAAGGCTGTTATACATCACATTTCCCATAGACATCTGCTGAGTATACTCAGGACTAGTCTTCAATAGATTAAATGAAAGAAGATGTTCTTCTTGACAAAAGAATGATGTCTACAGCCATTGCTGGTAAATACAAATTTGATATAATGCCTGTTGGACCTCACCACATCTGTCAATGTTTGTGTTGTTGTTGTTTGATACATTTGTGTGTGTTTCATGCAAATAGTTGAATACACACACACAGTTACCAGCACTATTTTGTCTTCCCTTCTCTATTTTGCTTCTCACCAGGCCCTAGAGTACCTGGGAGTCCACCCAACAGCTGAGCAGAATCGGGAGCTGGAACGGAGGCTGAGTATCGACCAGGACGGCATGGTTCCTTATGGAGGTGAGAATGTTATGCCACAGTCACAATTCCATGCTGAAATCTGACCAGTTAGGAAGCACCATCAACTAATATAAAGGAAATGATAGGGCAATGGAATTAGGTGTTTAAAACACAGTATTATTCTGAAGTGAATGGAATTGGATGTCATAATGTGTAAAATCTTTAGCTCAGGAGCAGAACTCAGAGCTTATGAATGTACTGTACATGTATTTCAATCCTTTGATAGTATCATAACATCAACAAAAGTAAAGAGGAAATTTGCAAACATTCATACATACAATTGTAGTCAATTATTATGGAGTACATGTATAACTATAGAGATGTCTATTGTGTACAGACTATAATTTGTGCCTTACATGTGACTGTGTGTTTTTCTAAAGTCTTGCAGAGCATTCATTACTCTGCCATTTTTTATGTACATTGTACTTTGAAAACGAATGACCAGAAAATACAAAATTACATGAGTGCCAACATGTCATTCATGCATAATAATTTGCAAAAACAAAGATGACTCTTTTGTTGCACATTGGCAATGAATGAAGAACTAACTAGTGCAAGGAAAATAACATGCGGATTTCACAGAGTGAGTATGGTAAAAGATACTTCTTAGGTTTTCTTCTGGGTATGATGTGAAGTGTACAATTTTCATTTGGTAGTAATGCTATACCTGTGGGTATTGTAGATACACCAAAAAGTTATTACCATATCATGCTGTCAAGTAATTGCTCTTAGAAAACCCAATAATCATCCAGCTTCTATGCAACCTGTATCCTTCCCCCACCAGAGTTTGTTGCTGTTGCTAAGCAGCTGTTCAAGATGCAGCTCAATGATACCAAAGTGGGTTCAGCATCAGTGACCCACAGCAGCTATGACGTTACAGACTTTGCAGAGCCGCCCCCGTTCCAACCCCAGGTTGGTCATTTGAATTTCCTTCTGTCAATGATGAAATGAAATTGAAAATGAAATGAACTGATCTGGAATGAAATGAAAATGAGCCACCCCCGTTTCAACCCCATATTGGTCATTGGAGAATCATCTTATCTCTTTATGAAATGAAATGAAATGGACAAAAATGAAATTGAATTAAATGAAATGAAAAAATAGATAAATGCAGTGAAATTAATCCTTGCAGTCAAATAGTTCTTGTTCCTTTTTTTTCTCTCTCTTATTACTTTAGAAAATCTGGAATTCAAATGATATTTGACATCATGTGATATTCAAATGATATTTGACATCATGTACATCATGTACATCATGATATTTTGATTATCTGATTCTGGTGTCATTCTGCCATGATGTCTGATTATCTAACTTTTGTGAATGCTATGACATGAGTTTTTTTTTTTTTTTTTTTTGTGAGACAGCCTGTTATAGACATTTCAGTGTTAGGATGTTTTGAATGAGTTACCATGCACTATGGGATTTTGAAATGTCAGGTTAGAAGGCAGAAGGGAGGTCAAGTATTCACATATACAAATATATATATAGAGAGAGGATCATATGGAATATGAACATATATATCTCTCTTCTCTTTCCTTGACCCAGGTACCAACTCCTCCTCCGATACCTGCGACCACCATCCTTCCAATCCTGGAGGTTGAGAGACTGAGTAGAGAGAGGGATGACGCTCGGCAAGAGACAGAGAGACTCAGGGTGAGGATGGAATACAAACCAATCATTCGGGGACTCATACAAGTACACACATACACTTTGTGCATACAGTGCAGATTATTCCAGACATACAGCTGCACAGTAAAAAACATATTTTGGCATTGTTACATATTCTTATATTTATTAATCTAGACATTGACATACAAATTGCATACAAATATATAAAGAGAGAAAAGTGAATCTTCTTATCACTGTTATTTATTTAATTTTTTTCAGCTTCTCTTGTTGGAAAAAGATCACTCATTAAATGCCGTGGAAGAAGAACTGCAGAGGATCAGAAAGGTGAGCGTGGTCTTTAATTAGTTTTCCAGAAGTTACGGTATTGCTGCATTGATAGTGTATATCATAAATGTAACATGGCATCTTACGGATGGTTTACTACCTGGTCTTAATCACGTACATCACTGCATTATCTGAATATCTTGTCAAATTTTGTGCAATCCTCTCATATACTTTCACATAAAGGGCATAGTAGCTTGATAGATTTGCAACCTTGTGTCTTCTATAGTGAGAGTACAGGAGACGAAGGCATTCTAATTGTGAATTTGCAGTGTATCTGTGCACTGAATGTGCAGACCATTAATGTAGTGAATTTTCAGTGCATTAGTGCAGAGCCTCAGTAGTGCATAAGTGTACATGTAGTGCATTTGCAGTGCATTGAATGTGCTGTTAATCCCAAGTTATATTACTTCTCATTTCTATGGCAAAAAGGTAAGAAATTTCTGTTCCCACCCTCCTCCCCCCCCCCCCAAAAAAAAATGCCTTTTTAGCCCTCAGAATACCACAATGCTGGTATACAAGGTTGGCATTCGTGGGTGTAGTGCATTAGCAGTGGTGTTTAAAGTTGAACTATAATAGTCAGAGTAAGGTGTTAAGTTTCTCTCTCCCTTTGTTTCTGCCTGCCTCCCAGCAAGCACAGTCAGCCATCCAGGAGAGCCGGGCACTCAAGTCCCGGGTCCACCTGGCCGAGGTGGCCCAGCAGGAGGCCCGCAGCATGGAGCTGGACTATGAGGAGGTGGTCGTCATGTTGGAAGAGGAGCTCAGTCGACTCAGGACCAAGATCAAGAGGACCCCGCCCCGCCAGTCACCCCAACCACCGGTATGACATGTTAAAGGGATGGTACAGTATTGGTGGAGATGAGAATTGGGCTTTCAACTTTTTGCAAGATACCAAGAAAACACTTACGATATAGTACAGAATATACCATTTTAAGAGGAATTCAAAGTTTATTTGATGAAAATCAGGTTTGGAATGACTGAAACATCCAAAAACAAAGTAAAACAAATTGATCGTAAATAAAGTGTGGGTCCCACACTTTATTAGGATCACTCTTTTTTGGATATCTCAGCCATTTCAAAACCAATTTTCATTAAATAAATGTTGAATTCCTCATAGAATTACATGCTCTTTCATATTTCATAAAGAGGTTTCTCATTATCTCACCTAAAAATGCTAGAAACCTGAAATTAGGTCTCAACCAAAACTATACGATCCCTTTAACCCCAGCGAGTATCAACTCCCTCCTGACCCCAGTTGAAAGTGGACCATGCTACTGTTAGAATCTAATTATGTATTCAGTATTCTAATCTGGTTTACAACCATTAAAGCATAAGCACGATAGGCCTACAAGTGTATTGATAATGTCCTTGTCATTTGTTATCATTCTACTGATCAGTAAGATGTCACTTTTAATCAGCTTACTTTAAATATCAACGAAAATATATTGCAGAATACATGTGTCTGTTTATGTCAAATAACCTCCAGTTGAACAAGGCACCGTAAAACTTGTGCTGCCTCAGGCAATGGACTTTAAGCTATCCTTAGGCTGTGTGTTTTGTATTTTTTATGGTACATATTCCTTAATCTCTGTGTAAAAACATACAGGTTGAAATAGCTGTATTTCAATTTACGTGTATCATCATAGTTTTACTCTTATGGATGATTGATTGCTCTGACCCAGGCTTATCTCTCACGAGGAAATATAAAATGATGAGGAGTCATGTACAACTGGGTATGTACAATGTAGGTGAAAGATTTGAAGTATGCGATCAAGCACCCTCAAATTGCTCGTGTAATACTAGCGTATCTCCCAATATCAGTCTGTTTGTTAAGATGTTCTGTTCACTTGTTTCATTATAAAACCATCAGGATTTCTAGACACAAAAACTGAAGACACACATCAGTTCTACTCCCAACCTCCCAAACCCCAACCCCAACCCCTCCAAATTATCCCCGTGTTGTAATCTCAAGGATCCAAGACTCCTGGAAGAATCTTCATCCTTATCATCTTTTCACTTTGTTGTCTAAAAGATGCCAGGCCCAGAGGCATCTGAGCTGCAGAAGCGTCTGGCAGTCCTTGGTTGTGAGCTGAGAAAGACGGAGGCAGGCAAGAGGACGTATGAAGTGGCCACGGACAAGCTGCTGAACTTTGCTGAAGTAGGTTTCGTAATAAATCTTAATATGTTTGAAAAGAATTGGCCAATAAGCTGCAGCAGTGTTTTATGACCCATCTGTCCTAACTACTTAATATCTGATATGTTGTGCGGGTTGTCTGGATTTTACTGCTGGGTTCTGTATTTCCTTTGTTTTCCAGTCAGTGTTTGCAAAGGTTTGCTTCATTAATCATTTGCACACTTTAAGCCATTATACAAAATGTAACATGTAATCAATCTGAGCTGTTTTTTTCTTTTATGTCTACATTTTAAATTTCTTAAAGTGTTTAGCGTAAGAAATTATTGTGTTTATGAATAAAGGATAAAATGTAAATTTCCTCCATGTCTGCTTAAATCCAACACAGAGGTGAATGTGGGGATGTATATTCCACATGTTCAATTATTTCAATCTCTAACTATACCACTTCTTCTTTGACAATTGTGACAATCGGATGCTTCCAGCTTTCTACTGTAATCGAGGTTACATTGCAGTATCCATACACGCATTGTACTAGTCTCAATGTCTCATAGGGTGTCTGTATTTTCTTTATTCAATCAGATGGTTCATGAACATCTCACAGATAGTCCAAGTGGAACGCTGAGGTAAGCTGATATTAAGAGAATCTAGCAACCAAACTGTGTGCTTGACCGTTATCAGACAGTGATACACCAAGAGAGCAGCTCAATAAGATTTTCTGAAGGAGTGAAAATAACATCTTTATCACATTCTTCGAGTTTCATGCATTGCACCAGTGGTTCAAATTGGGTTGAGGAGGGGGGGGGGGGGGAGGGGGATGAGGAGGGGGTGGGGGAGGAGGGGATAAAGGGATGGAAATTTTGCCACATGAAGATAATTCAACAAGAAAACTATGGTTACAAGTGTTTTTGATCCTCTGGAAATGCATGTATTATGATTTGTATAGAGATTTGGAAATGATCTTGCCATGGTAGCGCATGTATGCCAGTGGACAGACTCACCATAACAAACTTTTCCATGGATGTCTTGCTCACAGTAACCGCCAGAAAGGTGAGAGTGCAAGGAGGGGGACTAACGGCTTCCGACCCCCTGGTTACCTGGCCAGGCACAAAGGACCAATCAACCTGGCGTCTGAGGCTAAAGAGATTGTCAAAGCCGTCAAAGCACTCATGGAGTCAGAGCGTGAGTAGCAACCACCCTCGACCTCATTATACTTGTTTTGTTGTACAGTAGGATTGGCTGACTACAATGAATTAAGACACCTGTGTATCTGTACAGGAAAACCTCTCTGTAATAAAGTTTGCCAATGGTAGATTTTAACTTGTTTAAAACTCAATCTCTTTAAAGTTTTTGTAAAACTCAGCACATTGGGGTCTCTTTTTGTCACTTTTCATTAATAGTAAAGTACTAATGAAATAGGTATCAGCTAAATACATCGTACAGTATGATGGAAAATCAGGACCACTGAAATCACCTTCTTACATACAGTGCACGTCGTATTAAATATGTAAATGAGCTTGTTACAATGTGTAACAGGATTTCTCCATATTTATATTGCATATGATATAAAGTAAACTTATGCAACCAGTTGTACAGTGTACATTATGACTCGTTCAGTTATTCTATCTTATCGCTCTGTGTCTATCTGGGTGTTGTATGACTGAATAAACGGTGTGGCAAGCAAACATGATACATACAGTATTTAATTTACCATAATGAAACACTAACTCCATATAAACACTGTATACTGATTCTGTGAAAGGAATACAAGTGAACAGATGTTGAAGGAACTTTTATAGTGCTTTCTGAAGTCAAGCCAGTAACCTTATGAGCTTGTGAAAAATTAAGACTAACGCAATACGCTAAATGTTTAGTATCTATAATCATGTGAAGTGATAATGATTGTTATTCATACAAAGATTATCTATGGAAGTACAAATACAACTGAATGCACACATATCATCTAAAATTTCACAGAATGAACTTTGAATCTCTGTAAGTTTGACATTTTTCCCAATTTGGGCCTTTGCTAATCATCCTTCCTTTATAATGCAGGAACCACTGTAAGTGTAAGATAGTAGAACGTTCAAGGTTTACCACTATGAAATGTGTCAGTGGTTTACACTTCCTTTCTTTGTTGCTCACTGAATATTTGATGTTTCATCATTACAGCTCTGCCAAATGGCTGGGAAGAAGCCTATACTTCAGATGGAACAAAATACTTTTTGAAGTAAGTTAAATCATGTTTATGAGTCACTAAGTCAAATCATATTCTGCAAGGAAAAAATTTAATGACTGATATAAATGCACCATTGATATTTTACACAAAACTTATGTCCTTGAAACTCTTTGAATGAACTTTGAATCTCTGCCAAATGGTGCATGCTTTCGTAACTCCTTTTTTATCTAAAATAATTTTCCACATGTGGATATCAGGAATGTGGTTTACTTCAAGTCAGTTTTATGAAATGCTCTGTAACTGTTTGAAACATTCTGAAGTATATCTTACAAACAAAAAGACAGACAGACTGAAATAGGGACTTACATTGTAGCCTCCAAGTATAGGGTCCTTCATACAGAGCAAATATCTGCATGTTAAAATAATGAGGTTCGTATGATGTAGATATTCACAGCTGTCAATGCTTCCATGTTGTGATTCAGTTTGCCAAAGTTTGCTTGTATCATCACATAAGATGACAATGGTGATGATGATAAATAAAAATTATTTCAATGAAGACAGTGACAAAGATTATGATGGTAATGGTAATGGCAACAATGATTTTATTAAACAACGAAAATACTTATCGTTGCTGGGGTGACAAGACCTTGTATCTGCAATTTTGGTGAAAATGACTTTTTTTTTAATTGATAGTCAAATAATGGGTTAAGTGATGTCCTGTCCAAATCCCAACTGTCTTAGTCCAAAAATGAAGCCACCACGACATGTCAAAGGAAAGGCTATCCCATTCGCCATAGTGCTTTGGCCGCCATGTTTTTTGGCTCTCCTGAACATTTGACATTTTGTAGATACGAGGTCTTGTCACCCCAGCGACGTTTTAATGGTGGTGGTAGTGACAGTGAACACTTTGGAAGATGGTGCTATTAATCATACATGTAATCTTGTGCAATTTTAATTTCAGTCACTTGACCCAGAGTACAACGTGGATCCACCCGTCTTCCGGTGTCAACCACCTCCCTTCCATCGAGGAAAGAGACGACCTGCCCGAGACCAGAACATGACATTCTTAATGATGGAGAGATGGCACTGTTCTTCCACAGTGAAGATTCACCACATAAATTTAAAGTGTTAACAAATCAATTTTCTCTTGTACATGTATTCTGTGTCAATCCTCATATCAGTACTACGTTTGGGATGTGTGTTGTTTTCTTGTTGACCAAGACTTGATTAACTGCGACTGGTGAATAGAGCCAGTTTTAATTGAAGATTTTTTTCAGACAGTACAAATTTCTTACACCTTGTTGGTAACACCTTGCTCGACAGTGATGCGTATGTGTATAATATGTCAACCAGTTCATTTTATGGGTATAGACATGGACTTTAAGGCCTTTAGTTTTACACTGTAAATGTATTGTGTAACATGCAGTTAAGGAGTGTTGTCTTGAAAAAGGGGATGATAAGTGTGTGTCTGTTTATCAAGCGTGCTAAATATAATTGAATGTACTAATTTTGGTGTGACTGTATAACATCGTTGTCATGCTAGTCTCTCTCAAGCATCATGTATCAAAATCTTTTATATAGTTTACAGTCTCCATTATGTAAATCTTGTACAGTAAACACTACAGTGTTTTGTGCCCACTTGCTCTTCATCAGACCACAAACCATTTCAACATAAAGTATTGTAAGCAAGCTTTTCCCTCTGAATCCAGAACCTCATTATGAGGAAGTCAGAAATAGCGAGATACCCGATATGGTAACAAAATGATTTTGTACACTGTACATGTAGGCCCCAATCCTTTTTATGCCTCAGCCACGAAGTGGTGCCGGAGGCATTATGTTTTCGGGTTGTCCGTCTGTCCTTCCGTCCGTCCGTAATGAATTTTGTGGACAGGGTAACTATCAATACCTTTTGAGGTATCCTAATGAAACTTGGCATGTATGTGTATTAGGGGGTGAAGTTGTGCCTATCAACTTTTGGGTGCACATGCTCAAGGTCAAAGGTCAAAAGGTCAAGGTCAAATACATAAAATTTCACTATTTCCACCATATTTATGCAATGCCTGAAGATATTTTCTTGAAACTTAGTGTATACATGTATTACCCAATTAAGATTCTCTGATGAAAGTTTGGGTCGTGAGGTCAAAGGTCAAAGGTCAAATAAAAATATTAAAACTCCACCTTTTTTCTGTGTACCTTGGAAATTGTTTAAGATATCTTCATGGAACATAGTATGTATACATGTACAGTTGAACCTCTCGTATCCGGACAAGTCGGGAGCGGGGCTCATCCGGATAAGGGATTGGGCCGGATACGGGAGACTCAATGCTTTATACATGTACATACATGTATACATACACATGTACTGATGTAGCCCATTGTAGTACCACATGTAGTAATGTGTATACTGCAACCTTTTCATTGTTACACTCAGTAACAGACCCCAAAATAGAGGTGTATGTTAATGTTGGAAGTAATATGTAATTCATGTGTGTTTGTGTAGGAGTTCTCAAGGAGTTGGGAATCCCCCTTTCCTCCCGTAATTATAAAAAAAAAAAAAATCACGGCGAGATTGCATCCGTATAATAGAGAGATCCGGATAAAGGGAGGCTGGATAAGAGAGGTTCAACTGTACTGACTGGCAGTAAAATCTAGAGAATTTAGGGTTCATGAGGTCAGGGGTCAAAGGTCAAGGGCTACACTTCAAAATTTTACTATTTCCCTCATGTTTAGCAATGCCAGCAGGATTTTTTTTTTTTTTTTTTTTTTTTTTTTTTTTTTACACTTGGTGTATGCATGTGTAACCTAATAGAAATTCTCTGGAAATTTTTTTTTTTTCTTTTTCTCTTTTTTTTTTGCCTCAAAGGTCAAAAGGTCAAAGATCAAGTGAAAGTGCTGAACTAACTTTTTCCTCCATATCTGGGAAGTGGCTCAAGTTATCTTGAAACTTACTACATATTTATGCATGTTCTGCCTGACAGTGATTATCTTATGAATTTTAGGGCAAAGGCCAGATGAAAATGGTAACAATTTACTATTCACTACAGAAATTGCACTTTTTTTCCGTACCTTGAAAATTACTCAATGCATAAATGTATGAATGGGTCAAAGTCAGGTTAAAGTCCTTAAATCCCCAAATACATGCTCTTCTATTCATCCAATTAAACCTAGGTCAAGGAAGGTGAACATTCAACACATTTGTGACAAACTTGTCATGATCTTAATATTTTGCCAATTTTGTGAAAATGTAATCACACATTGTCCACATGTACTATCTAGACCTATTAGGAGAATCATGCATTATGGCGGAGGCATACCAGTCGCCATAGCGACATTTCTAGTCTGTTCATGTTTTGTTCCTGATACACCGAGATACCCGACAAAATATCAGTGGACCAGGTCCAAACCAGAATATCAGTCATTCTTCATCATCTGTCAATTAGCCTGTCACTATTCAAGCTGATACATTTGCTCCAACCTTGATGACTGATCTCAATTTAAAGGAAGAAAAATGTTGAGAGAGTTCACCTAAACAGGTGTACCTGATGCAAATGACAGGTTAAAGGGAAGACAAACCCAAAGAGCAATGTGGATTGAGTGAAAGCAGTAACATTAGTAGAACACATCAGTGAAAGTTTGAGGAAAATCGGACAATCGATGCAAAAGTTATGAATTTTTAAAGTTTTGGTGTTGGAACCGCTGGATGAGGAGACTACTAGAGGTTATGACGTATGAGAGGACCACAATATAAAGGAAATATAAAAGGAATTCCACAAAAATTCACTTTTCTAGCAAAATGAAAGAGTTCTTGACTAACCGCTTTCAGAAAGCAGGGGAAATAAGTGCTACCCCTAACATATGTCAGTATCAAGTTGATGGAATATGTAATTTTCATGAAAAATGAATTTTCATTGAATTCCCTTTTTATTTTCTTTATATTGTAGTCCACTCATACGTCATAACCTCTAGTAGTCTCCTTACCCAGCAGTTGCAACACCAAAACTTTAAAAATTCATAACTTTTGCATCGATTGCCCGATTTTCCTCAAATTTTCACCGATGTGCTCTATTAATATTACTGCTTTCACTCAATCCACATTGCTCTTTGGGTTTACTTTCCCTTTAAGATTCAGGAATGTACAATTAATCACTCAGTAAACAAGACAAACCATTCAGACACCCACTTCTGGTTTCGATGCACATTTTTATTTAACAAGCAGCAAAGTTCCACACACTGATTGAGCAAAGTCAACAACATGTAGCATGAATACTCAGCAAATATTTATATTGAATTAAATGTTTACGTGTTTAATCAGTGCTCAGTATTCTTTGAGTGTAACTGGAAGACATTACACGTATCTGTTGTCCTTGCAGGTAAAACTAATATGACGTTGACTCTACACTTGAGCAGCAGTTGTTTTTCATTCATACATTATTTTGAAAGTTATGTACAGTGGACTCCCGTTATAACGAAGTTCTCGGGACTGGCAGTTTTCTTTCGTTATATCGAAATTTCGTTATAACGAACAAACAAACAGTAAAAATACATAGAGTAGATAATGTTGCGACCTGAATTTTTACTTCGTTGTAACCGGAATTTCGTTATAACTGTGTTTGTTATAACAGGAGTGCACTGTATAGGCGTTTCTATGAAATATAGAAAGAAAAATGTATTCAAGTAAAAATTCATGTCCCAAAGTTATCATTGTCTTTTAATATGTCCTTTACTGTTCAGCTACAACGGATTTTGTTATAACAAACTTAATGAAAACTGCCAGTCCCAAGAACTTTTTTTATACTGCAAGTCACTTGTGTGAATAATACAATCTTTAAGAAATGATAGGCATTATTGTTAAGAAATGTTTACATTTACTTTCTTTTGCAATCTTGACCAATTATAAAACCGATTTAAGATCAGCGTAACATTATGGCTGCATGAACATCTGGATATGTCATATGAGGGTAAATAGGTCATTAATACCTTGCATGTGTACAGCTTCATCATCATGGTTTATAATATTACAGTATTTTGTTTACAGGGAAGGGAAAAACTGGTGCAAGGGAAAAACTTATAATTTTGCAACACAGAGAATGTCTTTTCCAAGCAAAACTTTGCAGAACAGTCGACTCTCAGCATGAAAGAACTGTGATGTTACAAACACCTTGTCATAATTATACCTCCCAAAGTTTGAATTTAACAGAAATCTTACTGTGTTCCAAACCCCGATTTAAAAACAATCGAGTCTTACAAGGTGCTATCAATAGTTTCATGGACTTCTTTGATAAAACTAGACATTATTTGCAATTACAAACCCAGTATTCTTTAGAATTGCTCATTTAATAATCAAGTCAATTATACGGCACAAGGCGGCAAATGTTTTTCCTGCTACTTTGTACAGCTTTGAGTCATAAAGTCTTATCACCAAGACCTGTGAATGTACGGTATCATCATGTTTATTGCATCATAACTGTAACTATATTGAGATGTCAAATAAAGTCTTACTCTATTTTGGTATGATAAAAATGAGCACCTTGATACGTTGTCTTTTTTGGCTTGATGAATGAAAGCAATGCAGAGCCCATGCATTAGCCTGCTAAAGCAATAAGAGAAGAAAAGAGTACGGACTGAAGTAGAAACAACAAACATAGTGGACATCTATGCAAAAATTGACCATGGTAAGCATTTATGACTTGCATGTCACTTAATTGTAACATGTTTCATGCAGCCTTATCAAGAGTTCTTGCTAAGCACTTGTCACGGTGTCAACTTTACATTACCTCTGTATGTAAAAAAAATGACCAGAAATAAGATTTTATTTCAACAAAACAGACAGACATCCTATCTCAGAGATATGGAAGAAGACATTGGTTTTGAAGTAGTATTATACCATTCATTACCAAATAATGACATTCTCTCTTTATCAACTTGAGAAATATCAAATCTTATACAGTCAACCTGGCTTAAGTCGACCTCACATAGTCGAATAATCGCCTAAGTCGAAGGTCTTTCCATTCCAAGTCCTCTTCTCTTTATATTCTATTGATTTTAATCCCTCATAAGTCAAATTTTCTCGAAGTCAAAGCTATTTCTTCAGTTCAAATAGATTCAACTTTTATATAGCAAGGTTGACTGTATTAAGTACGGAAGACTTTATGTATGACTTCATAAGTATGGAACACTACTGCGCAATACATCTACAAGTAGACCATTTTGAAAATTGTATTCTTTTTAAGCTACATTGTATACAAGCATTACACACTTGTATTATGGACCAGACTTGCAGCCTGACAACATATAATTATGCATCTTTGGATTTACATGTCCACATTAATCTCATCTGAAATGAAATGCAATTCACCAAAAGCAGCTCTACATCATTCACCTGATTAGAGCTCCTTGCCTGCCTACTCTGACAAGTATCCTATACTTCTTTCTGCTCTTACAAATACATGTGTATATTAAAAGAAACCTCAAGTGGTAACAATGAAGGCAACCAGGGTACTGTGACAGTGCACAGACTGGAATAACAGTATCAACCAGAATTAGGAAATCCACTTTGCCACATATCGGAGAAGACTGCAGTGAATGGTCTTCAACATTAACAAATATTTGAAACAAGTGAGTCTTATAAAAAACGGTTTCACTCTTTTCGTCACACTATTAACCTCAAATGTAATGATTACAACTAACTGTAGGGTTCTGATACATGTCATGTTAGGAGCTGACCAGTTTTTTCTTTCCCTCTGAAGGCCTTCAGCTCCTCCCAAGTTATGTCCAATGTGTAAATGATATAAAGTTGGATAAGATTTCTAGATATGTTATAGTAACCCCAATGAACTATGCATGGGAAATATGTCAGGGTAGCAGCTTGCTATATGCAGTATCTTTCACCAGCTCATGATGTGATTCTTAACTTCTTCTTCTGAAATTTCTTGATACACAATTAGTGTACAATGTACATTTATGGCACCACTGAACTTCACTGGAATGAGAGCTGATATGACGTCGGATCACTGCTGGGTGGCCTGAAGTGTTGCTATGTCATACTTGGTCACTCTTGATTTGTACCTATGAAGACAGAGGGAGAGATAGAAAAAAAAAATAATGCACATAACAGATTGAAAGAGGAAAACAAAAACACAGAGATTGCAGATAAAGCAGAACATGAGTTGCCATTCTGGTAAAATCACTTGCACAAAACATGGTACAAAGAGCCTACATACACAGAATTGATGTTATTATTATTATTATTATTATTTATTCGGCATTTGCAAAACAGTACAAGTGATAACAGAGAAACAAATAAGACAAGTAAAACACAAGAAAACAAAGTGTCAGGCTTTCCCTGTTGAGCTTCCCTAAGGAGCCGGGTTGGAAAAAAGCAATCAAAATCACTATGACCCTTGTTCAGCTCTCTGGCGATTTTCAAGTTTCATCTTTGTGCTTCTAACATGAAGCAGAAGTGAAAACAGAATGAGGGACAAATTTGCATGACTGGGATAACCTCAAAATGGCTGCACTACCTCAAAGAAACTTGGCCAATGACAGATACAATTGTACATGGTAGCCAAATGTACACATGTATTATTGTTCTAACTGTTGCAAACAATGTGGCTTTCAAAACTGTAAAATGGCAGGTGATATACAATGTAACATTGTTTTATGATTCCCACCATACATTTGTTTTGCTGGCTATGCCTATCACGTAATGTTCAACTTCTACATTGTAATTTGTCAAGTTAAGATACAAAGCTGTACTGCCATAATATACAGGCTCATACCTACCAACATTTCAAGATGAAATATCTTACTCGTGGATTGCAAAAATCTTATTTTATATGCAAACTGAAGTTAAAAATCTTACTTTTGGTCAAATCTTCAGAAAATACACATGAAAGGTATATCTAAATATTTTTTAAAAAATCTGATTTCTCTGACAGAAAATCTGATTTTGCTATTTTTAACGTAAAAAATCTTACTGAATCTGATAAAATCTTACTAGTTGGCAAGTATGCAGGCTGTTTGAGATAACACCACACCCAGTCATGAAATTTTACATATTATTAGTACTCACTCATCGCTCTTCGTCACTCGGTAGAAGTGATCAGTGTAGTCTGAATGTCCAAGCATCTCAACAAAGTCCTCGTCATGGGTAATGATAAGCAGCTGGAAGTGTCGCTGTGACTCTCGACTCTTCAGGATCCTTGGGGAGGTAAATTGGACACCTTTGCATTGAACAGCTTTACATTTCTTACGTGAGCTACTACACAACCAGTAACTGTGGAATACGTACATGTTTTGTTTTAACATTGATTTCCAACTCCTAGTATTTTTTGAATGAGTATCCCTCATATCTAAACCTGCATTTTGGGCACATGAAATTGAGTGCAAGTATTTTTTTTTTCAGTCTGCAGTTTGATGGTTTAATCTCCATTATGGATGTTGACTCCACTATTTTCATCTACTAGGGAACATAAAACTTTATGGGGTTGTACATCATGTTAAAACCAAGCAACTCTTCTTTCAGAATCTCACCTATACTTAAATACATGTAGATATCAAAGCTGTGGATTTTGTAATACAGTGCACTCCTGCTATGACGAACGCAGTTATAAAAAAAATTCTCATTACAACGAAGTGAAAATTCAGGTTCCAAAAATATCTTCATATCTTTCTATACTTTACTGTTTGGTTATAACAAAATTTTGATGGTCATGACAACTTTGTTACATTGAGAGTGCATTATACATGTACAACTCAAGGTAACAATGATTAATGTCCTTACGTTGTTGTTGTACCTCTTTTATTTATTCATCAATTTCTGTGGCTATCTATCTATATGTAGTCATTCAATTTTTTTATCTTTGTACTAATTGATATAATCAGAAAATGAAAACAATATCTATATTGCAACTGATTGACAAATTGCCCTACATCGACGTAAATAAGCACTGAATTGATCAGTGTTTTAGTAGTAGCCATGATAAAAAAATCATGGGCGTACATACTCGAGCAGGATTCGAACCCACGACCTCCTGATCACCGGACAGGCGTCATCTCCACTAGACCACCGAGCTTTCGCCCGACAGCAAGTGTTGGTTCTAATCCTTATATCATGCAGCGGGTACTGCTTTGTTATTCAAATTTATGAAGTTCTTCCGTCGAGATGTTTACATTGCAACTGATTGACAAATTGCCCTACATCGACGTAAATAAGCACTGAATTGATCAGTGTTTTAGTAGTAGCCATGATAAAAAAATCATGGGCGTACATACTCGAGCAGGATTCGAACCCACGACCTCCTGATCACCGGACAGGCGTCATCTCCACTAGACCACCGAGCTTTCGCCCGACAGCAAGTGTTGGTTCTAATCCTTATATCATGCAGCGGGTACTGCTTTGTTATTCAAATTTATGAAGTTCTTCCGTCGAGATGTTTACATTGCAACTGATTGACAAATTGCCCTACATCGACGTAAATAAGCACTGAATTGATCAGTGTTTTAGTAGTAGCCATGATAAAAAAATCATGGGCGTACATACTCGAGCAGGATTCGAACCCACGACCTCCTGATCACCGGACAGGCGTCATCTCCACTAGACCACCGAGCTTTCGCCCGACAGCAAGTGTTGGTTCTAATCCTTATATCATGCAGCGGGTACTGCTTTGTTATTCAAATTTATGAAGTTCTTCCGTCGAGATGTTTACATTGCAACTGATTGACAAATTGCCCTACATCGACGTAAATAAGCACTGAATTGATCAGTGTTTTAGTAGTAGCCATGATAAAAAAATCATGGGCGTACATACTCGAGCAGGATTCGAACCCACGACCTCCTGATCACCGGACAGGCGTCATCTCCACTAGACCACCGAGCTTTCGCCCGACAGCAAGTGTTGGTTCTAATCCTTATATCATGCAGCGGGTACTGCTTTGTTATTCAAATTTATGAAGTTCTTCCGTCGAGATGTTTACATTGCAACTGATTGACAAATTGCCCTACATCGACGTAAATAAGCACTGAATTGATCAGTGTTTTAGTAGTAGCCATGATAAAAAAAATCATGGGCGTACATACTCGAGCAGGATTCGAACCCACGACCTCCTGATCACCGGACAGGCGTCATCTCCACTAGACCACCGAGCTTTCGCCCGACAGCAAGTGTTGGTTCTAATCCTTATATCATGCAGCGGGTACTGCTTTGTTATTCAAATTTATGAAGTTCTTCCGTCGAGATGTTTACATTGCAAGATGATTACATTACATTTGAATAACAAAGCAGTACCCGCTGCATGATATAAGGATTAGAACCAACACTTGCTGTCGGGCGAAAGCTCGGTGGTCTAGTGGAGATGACGCCTGTCCGGTGATCAGGAGGTCGTGGGTTCGAATCCTGCTCGAGTATGTACGCCCATGATTTTTTTATCATGGCTACTACTAAAACACTGATCAATTCAGTGCTTATTTACGTCGATGTAGGGCAATTTGTCAATCAGTTGCAATGTAAACATCTCGACGGAAGAACTTCATAAATTTGAATAACAAAGCAGTACCCGCTGCATGATATAAGGATTAGAACCAACACTTGCTGTCGGGCGAAAGCTCGGTGGTCTAGTGGAGATGACGCCTGTCCGGTGATCAGGAGGTCGTGGGTTCGAATCCTGCTCGAGTATGTACGCCCATGATTTTTTTATCATGGCTACTACTAAAACACTGATCAATTCAGTGCTTATTTACGTCGATGTAGGGCAATTTGTCAATCAGTTGCAATGTAAACATCTCGACGGAAGAACTTCATAAATTTGAATAACAAAGCAGTACCCGCTGCATGATATAAGGATTAGAACCAACACTTGCTGTCGGGCGAAAGCTCGGTGGTCTAGTGGAGATGACGCCTGTCCGGTGATCAGGAGGTCGTGGGTTCGAATCCTGCTCGAGTATGTACGCCCATGATTTTTTTTATCATGGCTACTACTAAAACACTGATCAATTCAGTGCTTATTTACGTCGATGTAGGGCAATTTGTCAATCAGTTGCAATGTAAACATCTCGACGGAAGAACTTCATAAATTTGAATAACAAAGCAGTACCCGCTGCATGATATAAGGATTAGAACCAACACTTGCTGTCGGGCGAAAGCTCGGTGGTCTAGTGGAGATGACGCCTGTCCGGTGATCAGGAGGTCGTGGGTTCGAATCCTGCTCGAGTATGTACGCCCATGATTTTTTTATCATGGCTACTACTAAAACACTGATCAATTCAGTGCTTATTTACGTCGATGTAGGGCAATTTGTCAATCAGTTGCAATGTAAACATCTCGACGGAAGAACTTCATAAATTTGAATAACAAAGCAGTACCCGCTGCATGATATAAGGATTAGAACCAACACTTGCTGTCGGGCGAAAGCTCGGTGGTCTAGTGGAGATGACGCCTGTCCGGTGATCAGGAGGTCGTGGGTTCGAATCCTGCTCGAGTATGTACGCCCATGATTTTTTTATCATGGCTACTACTAAAACACTGATCAATTCAGTGCTTATTTACGTCGATGTAGGGCAATTTGTCAATCAGTTGCAATGTAAACATCTCGACGGAAGAACTTCATAAATTTGAATAACAAAGCAGTACCCGCTGCATGATATAAGGATTAGAACCAACACTTGCTGTCGGGCGAAAGCTCGGTGGTCTAGTGGAGATGACGCCTGTCCGGTGATCAGGAGGTCGTGGGTTCGAATCCTGCTCGAGTATGTACGCCCATGATTTTTTATCATGGCTACTACTAAAACACTGATCAATTCAGTGCTTATTTACGTCGATGTAGGGCAATTTGTCAATCAGTTGCAATGTAAACATCTCGACGGAAGAACTTCATAAATTTGAATAATATCTATATTCCGTACAATGGCAAGCATGTTGGTACATTAATGAGTGAAGGCTAGCAAGGAAACAAGAGAAGTGTCACATACTCAACAAGGGCATGGGCAAGGCTCTCAATGTTGTCCCTATCAAGGTTTGTGGTGGGTTCATCCAGCGCCAAGACCCCACAGCTCAGACAGAAGGTCTCTGCCAAGGCTAGACGGATCAGGAGCGAGGCCAGGACCTGGAACCAATAAAATAGTGGGTTGGTATAGACAAACAGGTCCAGGGATGGTGAATGCATGAGAAAGGATAATAGAATTATGGAGACATATAAAGATACAGAGAGATAAGAAGATGGATACATAGATAATAAAAGGCCAGTAGATATATTAGACAGATACAAGTAGCTGAATGAATATGCTTGAGTATGAACATATGGAGACAGAGAGACAAATATCAAGAGAGAAGACAGATAGAGGAAGAGAGATAGAGACAGGTGCTCATCGCATATCACTACAATACAAATATATATTGTACCAGGGTTCATACTCTCTCTCATGAATTGAATTCCATGACTTTCCATGACCTTTTTAGACAGAATTCCATAACCTTTTTAGACAAAATTCCATGACCTTTCCATGACTTTTATACATTTTTTTTTTTTTTTTTTACATATTAGACTGAAAATTTGATCTCAAATCAAAGCAAGCAAAGGGGGTACCTACACATCTCACACAAACAACAGACAAACTTAAACTTTTATAATTTTTGCAATTCCATGACTTCCATGACCTTTTGATGAAAATATCAGTTTTTCATGACTTTCAAGGCCTGGAAAAAGACTTAGCCAAATTCCATGACTTTCCAGGTTTTCCATGACCCGTATGAACCCTGTGTACAGATGAAACACAAATCAGGAAAGGGAATATGTAATACTGACACTGTTTTCTTAACAGTCATTTCCTTGTATTTCTGTTCCGTGGACATCTTAGGGAACATGTTGCACATGAAACCTTATTTTTCACTTTTTGCCTTCTCCCCATTTGCTTCTATGCTATTGCATGGATTATTAATCATTGCTCATACCATTATGCATGGCATCCGCATATTTAGTGTCAATTTTGGGGAATGCAATCATTCATTCAGTTCATCAAAAGTTTTGTTTGTGATACAAAATAGTAAATCAACTTGAATAGTTCCTTACATTATAAAGTGCAGACGTCAATTGACATACTTTTTACATGCATCAACTACAATGTAATTACAACAAATGGAAAACTTTCGCAGTGACCTCTCACCTTTTGACCTGCACTGCACCTCCCCCTCATGTCAAGGGCTGTATTACCCTTCACCATTACAACCTGCAGAGAAGTGATAAGAAAGTCAACTTTTGTTATAAACAGCAACATTTGAATTCGTGCAGCATTGATCGCCACATGGGGTAGGTCCCATTTTCAAACATCTTAAAATAAGTCCATAACCAGACAGAGCAAAATCAATCCTTTCCAATGATAGCCTACCTCCCTTGTTGTATAACAAGGATTATTCTGGAAGTTATGATTAAAAACGTCACATATTTTCTTATTATCTACTTTGTTATTTAACAGGTTTGATTGCAAATATCTCAAATTGAAAGGAAAGGAGTTAATTCGTTTTGCGATCAAACTCTTCATATGTTACTTTACGTATTGAAGATGAATGTGGATTAATTATGAATGCAATAAAGAAGTAACACTGGATCATTTCTGAAACAATTCTATCAATGTGAACAGTTTGGGCTGAAGATTGTTCCAGAGTCTACGAGTATGAGAGGAGACTGCATTGAGTGCATTAAAACTGGTGCAAATTGGGGACATGGTGAATGAACATTGACCACATCATGACGGAAAATTTGGTCTGTGTTCACTGAGGAGATCTGACACACAGGAACGCATTCACAAAGGTGGTTTAAACTTAAGCCATGGTACAAACTAATAGACCATGGTCTGAAATAAGCATGAAATAGGCGTAACTTTGACATGCGTGTATCAACGCGTGATTGTTACTGGACGTCTGTTGGCGCACGCAATCTGTCAACCATATTCTGCAGTAGACATTTGCATAGACCATGATTTAAGCAATGGTTTCAATAGTACCACCTTCGTGAATGTGGGCCATAGATTCACAGTAAAGTATACACTGCCAACAAAATGATGGACAGAAAAAAGGAAGACAAAATGCTTGCTCACTCTGTAGTTGTAAGTCCTTCTGGTAGTGGAGGCTGCACCAGTCTCATCATCAGCACAGATCTCAATGTAGTCAATGTCTGTGAGAAATTGGGATACAGAAACATAACTAGAAAAGCACTTGGAGAACACAGACCTCCGTTAAGCCAGCATTCATTTCCCAAAATAGAAGCCTTTTGTTTACATCATCGCACGGCGCCTTGCCCGAGCAGAGCACAAGCTTTAGTGCGTATATGTAAACCTCCAGTATGTGCAATTTGAACCCTAAATTCCTTGACCTTACATGCCAAAAGATGAAAAATCCTTCAAAAACTCATAAAAATCCCCGGATCACTACCAAAATTGAATGAGGTGTTCCTTGTGTCAATATCGACTTTTTATACAAGTTTTATTTCAATCTGTACTCAACTTTTTGAGTTATTTGCAAACAGACAAACCAACGCCGATGATCACTTAACCTCCTCCTTCCTTGGCGGAGGTACCTGGATGTAATAATAGCTCTATGACTTTAAATTGAAAATTCTCTTGCATGGTATACTAAAGTCAGTGTAATCACATATTAGAGATATATACACTGTATTTTTTTTTTCAATTCATCAGTGCTTATTTTTTTCATATATAACCAACATGCAATCTGCTTTGAGGGCTAATACTAACTTTGAGGGTTTGAATGATAGACAACAATCATACACTCAATATGTATGTTGTCTGCAACAAGCCAAAATGACTACAGAATAATGCAGTGCATTTCAAGAAGAACGATCCAGGGTAGATATTCTACCTTTCTCTTGTACGAATACATTGGAAATTGATGGCCAGAATGTGCATACATACATGTCACCAAATTAGCCAAATTATAAATTAGCAAACACAAGAACCACGAAAGCTGCAAATGAGGTGTTTTTGACAAAACGGAACAAAAATAAATTCAGGCAATACCCATAGTTACAGATACAGTAATACATGTGTGGACAACTCAGAATTTGAAAAAATAAATAAATAAAAGACTAACCCCATGTAAGTTGGGAATACATTTCCCTTTTGTACCGAGAATAACGATGATTTTTTTTTGATGTCTGAATAAATTAACTGGAAATTTGTAGCATTGTGTCCCCCTCCATCATGAAGAAGTTTCCAATTTTATTATTCTGCGAAAAGGTCTGAGTGACCTACCTCCACAATATTTGTACCAGCTTACAAAAGGAATATGATTTTCAGGGTTGCGAATATGACATACAGACTCTATTAGACCTACCTTGCCACACAACACACCACCTACACACAAAAGGAAAATTAGTATCAATATCTTTGAAATGAAGCACAACATACAGGTACTCTTCACAAAACGCATCTTCATACCAAGTATCAGGCTGTAGAAACGGTACGGAGAGAAGAAATACATTGCATACGTAGCTGCCAAACATCCCTACTTACCACTGCCCTTGTACGTCACACGCCAATAATCTCGGATAATCTTGTTGATCTCTGCCATCTTCTGGCTGTGATAAGTGTTGATGGCACTGTGAGACAAACAAAGAAATATTTTGACTTTGATTCTGAAGTTGTGTGTTTAATGCGACTGCTGTAAAACCAGAAATTTTCACATGCATAAGGCTTTGTCTGTTTGCGATATTTTTGCGTGTTGTTAAATTCCTGGTATATCAATGATTTGTGAAATTCACAAAAAATAAACTCTAGCAAAAATAACAGCTTTTACAGTAAGAAAAAGGAGCTAAAATTCTGGATTTCTCTGTCCTTATAAAATGAAGTGGGAAACTTGATTCAAAACAACAAAATTCATCAGGAAACATGAAGCAAATATAATAATTTGGATATGTGCGAACAATTTGGAGAGAAAATTATTTTGATGTTTGACAAGTTTTTGTAAACAACTGCATGTGCACATGGTCTGCAGTATATTCCCTTTCTCCCATTCTTTCATCATTATAGCAGGTGCCCACATGCCCATGAATGGGATAAATGGGATATTACTTGAATCATGGCTCCTCTGCTGTACAGACAGATTTGATATTTTTTTCCATTACTTAAAACAATCTTACCTGTTCATAGCATTGTAGTATTTCTCCAAGTCTTTGTTTGCAATCTCTGTAGTCTGCATTGTGGGAAAAAAAAAAGCACAACATAAGACTCCATATAAAACATCATCAAGACAATGTATTCACACATTCTCTCAGAATATTCACTTTATAGAGAGAGAGAACACATTTATCATACAAAAACAGAAGAATACGAGAGAAATTTTAGAGAGCAAGACAAAAAGTAAAACCAGCCTATGTTTTGGTCAGAGTGTGAAGATCATTGAAACAAAACATTTTCTGGTGGTCTACCATGCGTATGCTGTCATTCTGAAAGTAACATCAAAAGATCGCATAACAATGATAGGGATTGCACCATCTTGCCATGCAAAACACCTACTAACACAAAGACATAAAATTACAAATTCTGCTCCTGTACTGCTGTTTTCTCTACCAAAAGATGAGCCCCACTCACCCGACACTTGATCATCATGTTGTTGTAGTTGGTCTCAGCATTGCGGTAGATATCCTGCTGTAGCTCCCTATCTTGTTTCTGAACCTCCTTCTTCAGCTCAGCGCAGCGCCCATGCAGCAGATTCTTCTGCAATGGCAATATGGATGTTCACCAGCACACACATAATGTAAGGACAAGATTTACTAACTGTGTCTGAAACCAGATAAAAAAGATTATAGCCCTTGTCAGGAAGAAACTGGTCAAAATGTGCTAGAATCTATCTATATTACAATTCAAAAAGACACACACACAACGCAGTATTTACTGTTGAGCAGCTATAAAAATGCTACTAGTATAACATTATCTCCTTTTGAATCACTTAGTGCCTATGTGTACAAAACTGATCTACATGGATTCTTTTTTTTTTTTCATAATCTCTTTCAAAAACTGGCCCTATCAAAGTGATAAACAAAGCCCAAAGCAAAATTTGTCATGAAAACGTGCATGAAAGAATAATGCTTCTCACTCTTGTGGTAGGAGAAATTATAATCTCGCTCACAATTTTTGCTAGCATTTTTGTCATTTGAAATGAAGTTCATCAAAGGAGAGCAGTAGGGGTAGGATAAGGAAGAATGGGATGATACATTGATCAGAATATACACTGTACATTGTATCCTTTACTTTTAGAGTATTGTTTACCACTGGGGTGATACATTGATCAGAATATACATTGTATCCTTTACTTTTAGAGTATTGTTTACCACTGGGGTGATACATTGATCAGAATATACATTGTATCCTTTACTTTTAGAGTATTGTTTACCACTGGGGTGATACATTGATCAGAATATACATTGTATCCTTTACTTTTAGAGTATTGTTTACCACTGGGGTGATACATTGATCAGAATATACATTGTATCCTTTACTTTTAGAGTATTGTTTACCACTGGGAACAGTGATAGAAAAAAATGTTTAAGTTATCACATCTCAGTGATTGAAAAAAAAATGTTTAAGTTATCACATCTAACGCATAGGTCAGTTGTATCACAAAATATCCTAACATACAAAAATTTTGCAATAAACCCTAAAATATTGGGAAATACCACAATTTTCTCAATAAACCATAGATTGTAGATGGTTTCTTCTAGAAATAATTTCATTATTACCATTGTTCACATTTTGAATATACAATAATACTTAACATTGATTACAATGATTAACATTTTTACATTGGTTGTTTCTATCCCTAATAAATGCACATTTTAGAACTATTTTGATGCACTGAAGCTGGGTTTTTGTTTCATCTGCAAATGGTAAATAATGCTTTTAAGATTCGTACCTCTCTGTTTAACTGTGTCTTTTTATCCTCCACATCTGCCTTCTCCCTCTCAATAGTGACCTGGTTGTATCCACCCAGCCTCTCCTCGAATTGTCTCATCTCTGTAGCCTTCTTCTCGACATCCTGACGATACACAAAGAGCTGCATGTTGTCCTCCAGCTCAATCTCCTTCACCTGAGGGAGAGGTGGAAATCTTAACTCTTTATGTGCCATGTTCGCACGTCCCGCTCAGTCGACGGTGTGCCAACTTCGCATATTCTGCTCAAACGCACAAACCCGCCCAAACTGATCGATAAATTGCAAAATGCCACAGTACAATGAAAGTGTTTCCCCGCGATTCCGTTCCTCTCTCATATAGCTTGCATTTTACGTGGTAATTGACTATCAAGCAGTATTCTGTACTAGATTTACGTGTAAATTGTAAGTTTTTGTTACTGTTTTGTGTGCAAAAGTCATGCTTTTAACAGTAATGTAGCTACTGCTAAAGTGTAAGAAAAACAGTCATAGATTTGTAATAAAATAATACATCAAGCCAAAGCTTGGTATTTTCTCCACAACTTTTACTCACTATTTGTCTAGCTCAACAGAAATCTATAAAAGTTACACAGACTTGAAAAAGAGAACGTTATCTCAAAGCATGACTATAGCGTCTCAGAATAATGCGGCACACAGGGGGTTTACACCATGGCACATCAGGAGTTAACCAATCAGTCCAAAAAAACCCTTCTGTAGTTTGCTGTGGGACTACATACATTGTATATCGAGCAAGTTTATCTTTATTCATTTATTTATTCCTTTTTTTTTGTGGTAAAATTTGCAATCATGGAGTACAGCAAAACATGATCCGGAAATGCATCCATTCCAAAATATACAGCAATTCTACATCATTTTCAAGTGAATCATTTTCAAGTTGGCGAAAAGGAAAAAGAGAGAGAAACCAAAACACAGTGTAGCAGGTTTTATTACGATTTGACCTAAAACAAGCAAATCATGAAATTTTAAAGTTTCAAATGTATTAGAGAAACACAAATATTATATTAGTCACAAGCAAATATGCAAATTCATGGAGGTCATAATGCAATCACCTCACAAATCTTCTGTAGTCCTGTACATACACTAATCCTGTAGTAAATTTCCCTCTTTCTGCATGAAAGTAAAATCAAGTAAGTTTCATCTTTCACACAAAAGGGTTATAGTCTCGTACTCACATAAAAATGTTGTAATGATGGCTTCTGTAGGGGGTGGCCTGCAGTTACCATATCATCTGTTACAGACCTGATTTAAATATTTTTGTGTGCACCTCTGATTTCTACAGCTTTTTGTTCTAATACTTAACCTCTTCAAATCATAATTGTGTAATACCATGAAGAACATAATGTACACTGCACTATAAAAATGGGCAGATCTGAATGATTGCATTTCATACTGGAGAATTTTAGTAAACTGCAGTTTTTAGATAAGTTTGTAGAAGAGAGGACTAGTGGCTATCATGATATCTCAAAGGCAGGGTTGCTACAGATTATCTAAAATGTATTGGAATGTCCACATCATTATTCCTCATTTACAGTATCATAGAGGTTAAAGGTCACACCCTTTGGTTACTGATGTCATCTTTGAGCTGGTCAATGTTGGTCTGAAGATCCTTTAATTCTCGGCTCAGTTGCTCCAGGTTTTGAGCTAGGTCCACAAGTTTCTCTTGAACTTGTTGAAGCTGTTCTCCTTTTCCTTCTGTCTCATAGCTGATGGAAAGAGAGAGCATGTCACTTGAAATCACGAAACTTGTATATCAGAATCTAGTGAGCTCGGCACATAGTCTATGGGTATCTGAGAATCTCATACAAAATGGGTTAAGATTGAGGAAAATGTTTTATAATATCCCTCACGTACACAATGTACATTTAGTACAACGCGTTGTGGAGTATCTGAGTATTCTCTCCATTTACCACTCTCGCAGTATTGTCTGACAAGGCTGCTTTTATGTAGGGTTTTTGTCTTAGGACCAGTAACAAAATGAAGAAATTTTGATACGTTGTAAAAGATGTTTTTGTCCATTTCAAGCCTTTAGCTTTTTCAAAAATACCATAAATAGATTTTTCAAAAAACATTCATTTTATTATTACAAAACAGACCAAAAGATAGGAAAACAAAACCATTAACTTGATCCTGATACTTGCTATTCTGCATTTAATGAATGCTTTGAGTTTAAAGGGTGTGTACAGTTCTGGTCGAGGTGAAGATTTAGCTTTTAACGTTTTGTGAGATATTCAGAAACCACTCTATGAGATGTCAAAGATCATGCGGTTCTAAGGGGTATCAAAAGTTTATTCGATGAAAATCCGTTTTGAAATGGCTGAGATATCCAAAAACAAGGTGAAACAAAGAGATATTAATAAAGTTGGGGCATGTCGCCTTTTATTACTAGCACTTTTTTGGATATCTCAGCCATCTGAAAACCAATTTTCGTCAAATAAACGTTGCATCCTTCTTAAAATTACATGCTCTTTCATATTTCATAAGAGGCTTTTCATTATCTCACTTAGGAATGTTCAAAACATGAATCCCTACCTCCACCAGTACTGTACAGTCCCTTTAACATTATGGAATTGAGGTTATATCAAGCAATTATGCTCACAGTACTTCACATTATATCATCATCTATGTCACTATATTCAGACCTTTTCCTTCTATATTCTGTTACGAACCCAATGGCTATGTTAGTTTAGAGAGGAAAGAAGGAGGCTATGCTGCGATGCACATGGTAATGTTGACCGGCTTTCTTGAAATGACCTGTCACTAAGATGATGAAAAAAGGAGACTTACAACCATACGTA
The DNA here is from genome assembly GCF_964275005.1 of Diadema setosum. Classification (NCBI taxonomy): domain Eukaryota; kingdom Metazoa; phylum Echinodermata; class Echinoidea; order Diadematoida; family Diadematidae; genus Diadema; species Diadema setosum. The sequence goes on along the minus strand of NC_092695.1, from coordinate 3,931,850 downwards.
CCTTGCAATGTTCCTGGTACAAATGCGAATGTCTCGCAGCTGGGAGTTCACTTTGTCAATCTGTGAAGAAAATATAAAAATTGATCATTAAACTCGTCTTCCTTTTTTCATTCTTAAGAGACAGTTTGGCTTTGAATAATACATTGTATTTAATCCACTTGTAACAAAGCCTAGGTACATGTATATAAACCCGTTGAGGATGAGTCCCGTGTAAACTCGAGCAAGTGTCTATGGGAAATGCATGTTGTAGCAAAATCAGTCCGTCCTCAACGGGTTAATTCAATATAACACGCACATACACACAAACACACAAATTGTACAACATCTGAAAGTAATACCTCCATTTCTTTTGTGAGATATCACTGGAAAAAAAAATTATTTATGCATGCATAGCTATCAAGACAAGTGGGCAACTTTATAAAGAGGAGAAAAAAAGCACTGGGGAATAGAAGAATCATAGAATAAAAGTCAGAGAATTCGGCATAAGTACAAGTTGAAGCAGAAAGAAAAAACATACATGTTGGATATGTGTTCAATTTGGATGCCTCGCTGCTTACCTGTTCCAGAACGACCTTGATTTCCTCTTCTTTCTTCTTGATGATTGCCCTTTTCTCCTGATCCAAGCTTTTCAACTTGTCCTGGGTAAATATGGATTGTATTCACTCTCAGTCAACATATTGCTTATCAAAAGAAATGATCCTTGTAAAATATAGATTGCATTCATCATTAATTGACATATTGCTCATACCAAAATTATGATCAGATCACTTGCTAGGTCTGCAGGAAGGAGCACTTTGGTAATTCTTTTGAGCTACATCATTGAGCAAACTGCAGTTAGGTGATCTAGGGCAAGTTTACCATCCTACATTGCCATCCTAGAATGTATTATAAAATAGTTCTCCCTTTTTTTCTGTCATTTTTCTTCCACACCTGTAAGATACCTGTCAGGCACATATCACAAAATATATATGGAGTCAAAAGGGGCCTGAGCTTTCGATCCTAGCAGAATCTTCGTCAGAGGCAAAATGACAAACATGCAGGGAAAGCAATCACATATAAGGACTTTACACAACAAGAACAGACAGGGACAAGCTGGGTACACAGAACAAAGAAACAAAGGAGAGGGAGGTCATGGGCAAGGAGCCCAACAGGTAAAAGGAGGGGGATTAAAGCAGGAGGGTGGACAGACAATAGGCAGAGGAGAGGGGACAGACAAAAGGCAGAGGGGGTCAGTGATGATCATGAGGATCAAGGAGGCAACCAATGAAGGAAAAGGATGAATAGGGAGGCAACATCAAAGAAGATAGGGAACACCAGAGGGATAAAGAAAGGGAAAGAGTGAAAAAAGCAACAGCAAGAGGAAGGGAGGGGGGGGGGGGGGGGGCTGAGCAAACAGTGAGCCCTGAAAGGTGTACCAGGAGGAGGCAACAAGGGGAAGAAATCAAACATATCAAAGTGTATACATATACACACACAGTAATAATAATGACAATGAAATAACAGTAATGAAAAGAATATTGATAAAAGAAATAAAATAAAGCACATATGAAAAACTGGGGGAGAGAAAACTGTATACATTGTAAGTACACAAAAAGCAGGCAAGGCAAGATAAGCACAAGTATGTGTAAACAAACAAAACCGGGTGTGTGTGTGTGTGTATAGGTAGAAAAGGCTGTATAAAAGAGACTCGGACTAGAGGAAGGAATCAATTGGGGAAAAAAGGGTCTGCAAATGGAAAAAGGCACAAAGAAAGAACAAAATGAAATTGAAAAATGAAAAATGAAAAAGCGAATAATAATGGTGATAATAATAATTAAAAAAAAAATATATATATATATATATATTTTAGAGATATAAGAGGTGGTTAGTCATTTCCCTCCTGGATGTTGAGGCCATGGGGTTGGATGGTGTGAAGTCGTCTCATCCAGAGCTTCTCTCTGCTGGTTCTGACTGTGTCTGGACGAGTGCCTAAAGATTCAATGCCCTGTAGAGTCATATCAGTGATGGAATGATCGGGTAGATTGAAATGGTGGCCCACTGGAGTGTCGAGCTTGGCTGTGTTGACAGTAGATCTATGTCCGTAGAAGCGTCTTTTGAGTGTTGTCTTGGTTTCCCCAACATACTGGATTCTACAAATTCTGCAAGTGATGAGATACACGACATTAGTGGTGGTACAAGTGATGTTTCCCTTTGTGTGGTGAGAGAGGCCGGTAGAGTTGCTGGTGAAAGAGTCACTCTCATGGATGTGTATGCTACAAATGATGCACCTGCTGGCTGAACATTTGAATGTGCCATGCTGTAAAGGAGAAGAATTGTCAGTGAGGGAGGGTACTTCAGCACGGACGATGAGATCCTTGAGGTTGTGGGGGCGCCGGTACGCCAGGATGGGAGTATCTGGGACGGCCTGGGAGAGACGATCAGAGGTGTGAAGGATATGGTGATTATCACGAAGGATATTGTGGAGAGAGGGTAGATTGGGATGGAAAGTGGTCACGAGTGGTATTCTGTCAGTGGTGTCCTGCTTGTTGGTTTTCGGTTTGAGAACTTCAGATCTGGGGAGAGAACGAACTTTGTTGATGGCTTGTTGAACTCTCCTGGTACCGTAGCCCCTGGCTGCGAGATGTCTCTTCAGGTTCCTGGCATGGAAAGAAAACTCAGAATCCTCAGAGCAGATACGGCGAAGTCTGAGGGCTTGACTGTAAGGGATACTGGTTTTGCAGTGGCGGGGATGGCAGCTGGCTGAGTGAAGGTACTGATGGGTGTCTGTGGGTTTAGTGTAGAGAGTGGTGGTGACATGGTTAGACTCCTTTCTAACGGTGACATCGAGGAAGTTGGTCTCTTCTTGGGAGAAGTCGGAAGTGAATTTGATGGTTCTGTGGAAAGAATTGATGTGGTCAATGAAAGTATGGAGGCTTTCTTCCTCCCTGGTCCAGATGAAGAAAACGTCATCGATGTAGCGCCACCAAATCCATGGACGACAGGGCGCTGAATCTAACATCTGCTGCTCTAGCTTGGTCATGAAGAGACAGGCGAAGGAAGGAGCCATCCGGGTACCCATTGCTGTGCCAGATACCTGTAGGTAGTGCTTGTCCATGAATGTGAAGTTGTTTTTCGTCAGTACATGTGACATGAGGGATTTGATGTCAGATATGGGGGGGTTGGAATGGCCGCTGCATGTCAAAGCCTCACAGGAGGCTAGAATACCTTCATCATGGGGAATATTGGTGTAGAGAGAGGAGACGTCGAAAGTACCGATGATTGCTGTCTCGGGTATCTGGTCCTTGATGTCATCGAGCTTCCTGAGAAAGTCTGGTGTGTCATGAATGTAGGAGGGTGCGAGTGAGACAAGAGGTTTAATGTGGTGATCAACAAAGAGGGAAATGTTCTCTGTTGGGGAACCATTTCCAGAGAGGATGGGACGACCAGGATTGCCAGGTTTGTGGATCTTGGGGAGGAGATAAAATCGGGCAGGTTTGGCATTAACGGGGGAGAGAAATTTGTGAGCCTTCTTGGTGAGGTGTTCATGTTCCTTCATGTCATCGAGTGTCGACTGGATCTGTTGGGAGAAATTATCTGTGGGATCAAAGTCAAGAGGTGTGTAGTGGGAAGGATTGCGGAGATGTTTCATGGCTTCATCGATGTACTGCTGGCGGTCCATTACTACAACAGCTGATCCTTTGTCTGCGGGCTTGATGATGATGTCCGACCTGTTTTTGAGAGATGAGAGAGCCTGGCGCTCTTCCTTTGGGAGATTGTCATGTGATGCAATGTCGAGGGTATCTGCGGAGTGGACTTGAGATGAGACAGCTTCGATGTACGTTTCCAGGGAGGGAACTCTATTCTTGGGGGGAATCCATGAGCTTTTTTGATGAAAGGGCTCAGGACCAGATCTGAAGTTCTCAAACCGAAAACCAACAAGCAGGACACCACTGACAGAATACCACTCGTGACCACTTTCCATCCCAATCTACCCTCTCTCCACAATATCCTTCGTGATAATCACCATATCCTTCACACCTCTGATCGTCTCTCCCAGGCCGTCCCAGATACTCCCATCCTGGCGTACCGGCGCCCCCACAACCTCAAGGATCTCATCGTCCGTGCTGAAGTACCCTCCCTCACTGACAATTCTTCTCCTTTACAGCATGGCACATTCAAATGTTCAGCCAGCAGGTGCATCATTTGTAGCATACACATCCATGAGAGTGACTCTTTCACCAGCAACTCTACCGGCCTCTCTCACCACACAAAGGGAAACATCACTTGTACCACCACTAATGTCGTGTATCTCATCACTTGCAGAATTTGTAGAATCCAGTATGTTGGGGAAACCAAGACAACACTCAAAAGACGCTTCTACGGACATAGATCTACTGTCAACACAGCCAAGCTCGACACTCCAGTGGGCCACCATTTCAATCTACCCGATCATTCCATCACTGATATGACTCTACAGGGCATTGAATCTTTAGGCACTCGTCCAGACACAGTCAGAACCAGCAGAGAGAAGCTCTGGATGAGACGACTTCACACCATCCAACCCCATGGCCTCAACATCCAGGAGGGAAATGACTAACCACCTCTTATATCTCTAAAATATATATATATATATATATTTTTTTTTTAATTATTATTATCACCATTATTATTCGCTTTTTCATTTTTCATTTTTCAATTTCATTTTGTTCTTTCTTTGTGCCTTTTTCCATTTGCAGACCCTTTTTTCCCCAATTGATTCCTTCCTCTAGTCCGAGTCTCTTTTATACAGCCTTTTCTACCTATACACACACACACACACCCGGTTTTGTTTGTTTACACATACTTGTGCTTATCTTGCCTTGCCTGCTTTTTGTGTACTTACAATGTATACAGTTTTCTCTCCCCCAGTTTTTCATATGTGCTTTATTTTATTTCTTTTATCAATATTCTTTTCATTACTGTTATTTCATTGTCATTATTATTACTGTGTGTGTATATGTATACACTTTGATATGTTTGATTTCTTCCCCTTGTTGCCTCCTCCTGGTACACCTTTCAGGGCCTACTGTTTGCTCAGCCCCCCCCCCCCCCCCTCCCTTCCTCTTGCTGTTGCTTTTTTCACTCTTTCCCTTTCTTTATCCCTCTGGTGTTCCCTATCTTCTTTGATGTTGCCTCCCTATTCATCCTTTTCCTTCATTGGTTGCCTCCTTGATCCTCATGATCATCACTGACCCCCTCTGCCTTTTGTCTGTCCCCTCTCCTCTGCCTATTGTCTGTCCACCCTCCTGCTTTAATCCCCCTCCTTTTACCTGTTGGGCTCCTTGCCCATGACCTCCCTCTCCTTTGTTTCTTTGTTCTGTGTACCCAGCTTGTCCCTGTCTGTTCTTGTTGTGTAAAGTCCTTATATGTGATTGCTTTCCCTGCATGTTTGTCATTTTGCCTCTGACGAAGATTCTGCTAGGATCGAAAGCTCAGGCCCCTTTTGACTCCATTTTACTCCATTGGCTCGCCCTTATTGGATAAGCAGTTTTCAGCAGCTTTTTTTGCTACAAAATATATATCATAGAATATCATTTTTGAAATGCCTGTGGATAAAAGGCACAAATTTTACACTCACTCAAGAGAGTTCTCAGAGAAAGAAAGAGTGATTATAGTACCAGAAAGGTGTAGATAGAAAGAAGATTCAATGAATTCCTGGCCCTGCTTTCAAGACAATAAAATTATAAAAGTGTGTAAAACTTTTGACTGACATACAGGTCTGCCAACATTCCCACATCCAAATCAGGGAGATTCCAAACAGCAGTCAGGGAAATATCTATGTGTTACATGCATTTCAATGGACGAAAATAATTCCAAAATCAGGGAGATTTTAATATTCTCTTATTCAGACATGAACAGATTTTGACATTTTCAGGGAGACTCCTGCAGAATCAGGGAGACTTGGCAGCTCTGGACAAAGTGTATTTCATTTCATCCAGGAGGGATCTTGGTTTACCTGAATTGGCCTCTGTTCTTCTCTCGCATCCTGTTATTGCATAAAACAACATAAAAAAACAAAGAAAGAAAGAATTCAAAGCTAACAATTCAAGGAATGAAAGACATTTTCACTGACAAAGTCAATACTGTAAAAGTGGAAATTTTCGCGGTGTTGAAATTTTCGCGCATTTCGCGCAACCAGACACTAGCGCAAAAATAAAAGCGCGCAAATGTTTTTGCTTGCCATATGTACCTGTACTTGGTGTCTTGATTCCGCGGAAATAAAAACACGCGAAACTCCTCTTACCCGGCCAAGCGCGAAAAATTAGTCGCGCAAAAATAACCACTTTTACAGTACCTTATTTTGGTAATTTCCTCACGATCAACCCATAGCATCACTCTTTTCATAGCATTCCAAACTCTCTAAATGATATCGACAATCATCATTTTGCAAGTCAGTGAGTGACTATGTTTTAGTACTGGTTCTCTTGTCTTCTTGTTTTTGTGAAGAGAATGTATGACAAAGTGCAATCACTTTAATCTCCTATTCACTGATATTTTGTTAACTTGAAAAAAAGAAATCAGTCTTGTGGTAGAATTCATACATGTATTTTATATCTTACGAATTTTTCATTTTCAAAACACATCTAACTTTAATATAATATCATTATTCACGTTCAAGTGTAATAACAAACACACACACACACACCATGAGATGACATACAAAACATACAAATTACACAGAATTATATAGCCTAGGGCTTTTCTGTGAATTATATGAGCATTTTTTTAATTTTTTTATTTACTGGCATCAAATGCCATTGTATGGGCCTTTCTGTCCAATAATGCCCCAAGAAGAGGTTGTAAAATACATGTACATACATAAACTCCAGTAATGCCCCAAGAGGTCGTAAACTACATACATAAACTCTAAACAGGGGATACTTTTTAATTTGACGCTGAAAATCACTTGCTATGTTTAAATAACCTACTTTCCGCATTATTGCTGCCCCATAAATTATCAATGTTTTGACTGTGCTGTTCCACTTTCTCACTTTGCCTAATTCAGGCAATATTCCCCAGTATTAGGACACCTCCTCAAAGCTGAAACTTCTCGCTAGAACACTCTTACAGTTGCCATGGCAACCGCATCCCCTCGCATCCCTCACCTCAATCTCCCTCTTGAAGGTGATGTTGGTGGAGCTGAGCTCAGTGGCCTCTCCCTCCAGCTTCTCCCGTTTCTGGAGCTTGGCCGAGAGGCGGAGAACCTCGCTGGTGATGCTGTTGATGTTCACCCTCATCAGGTTTACGCTGTCCACATGTTCTTGGCGCTGCCGCTGCTTGGTGTTTAGGGTGTGCTTCAGCGTGTTCCTGGTCAGAAATTTATCACTTTGCATTCAGTTTCCCTTAATATCCAGAGTGATCACAAATCAGAACAATAGTAGGCACATTAAGGGCTCACAAAGCAAAAATTAACTAATTTTTGTCAGCTGTCAGTATAAATTTGTTCAAACTTTTAAAAATCAAAGACTGGATGTAGATTATGAAGCACACTCAGGGATGGCAATGTGCCTCAGTCCAACAAGATAGCCATGGCGACACAATAAGGATTTTAAAAGGGAATTACGTAAGCTCTAATAATTGACAATAGTTTCCAGATACTGTAAAAAAGTGGAAATTTTCGCGCAACTAATTTTTCACCCTCAGCCACGTAAGAAGAGTTTCGCGTGTTTTTCATTCAGCGGAATTAAGACATCAACTACTGGAACATACAGTGTACGTACAATGTACAACTGTACATCAAGCAAAAATATTTGTGTGCTTTTATTTTTGCACTACTTTCTGGTTGCGCGAAATGCACAAAAATTTCAACACTGCCAAACTTTCCACTTTTACAGTATCTATACCAATCAGTGAACAACAACATTATATTATACATCACATCAACTGGGACTATGGAACTAATATAGGCACTAATGTTGAGGCTCAAAATGACATATGTTCCAGGAATAAAAGCAAATCAAACAAATCATTTACATATCGGGATTGGTGTACATCTTTATGAAGCATTTGTTAACACACACACACACACACACACACACACACACACACACAAACACACAAGGAAAGCCACTGAACTGGGCCTCCTCTGGTTACATGTGGGAAAAGTAGCAATATATCACATTTTGATGTAAATATAGATTACATTTTGAATAAATGTAAAAAGACAAATGTAATCTGGTGTGAGTTATTTCACTTACAATTTGATCTCAACATCGTCCATCTCAGATTTCACCTGCTGCAGTGTCCTAGTGGCATCTAGGGATAAAGAAATTTTGAGCACATTCAAATGAAACCCCAGTGACTAATATTCACATTTGGAAATTGCAACAGAGGCTGGTGTAGCAGGCATGGAGAGTAGCCTTAGAGCAAGCAGCAGAAATCTAGAGAGATATGAGGCTATAAAGTATTTGACTCAGTGTGTCATGTTCACATGCTTGACTCAGTCAACATCTTGCAAACTTAGCATATTGTATCTTGCTTAGATGTTTGTGTACAACCACGAACAAATCGATATCCCACATAGTAGTAGCATAAACTGTTACAGTAGTAAGTCCCACATAAGAAACCATGAGTTACATTATTTATTGGTTTGGTGCTGTATTTTGTTTGACTTTTAATTTTTTTACTATTCATCCTCAATTCTTCATAAGGAACAAGTAAAAAGACCTTTGGTACAGAGACTATCATTATGACACCATCCAGAACTTCAGTGCATATCTTTAATACATGTCTGGTTTGAGAAAAATTAGATAAACCTGAATAAGTTTAAATCTGCTTAAAATCGGAAAGAAATTTGTTAAAATTTGCAAAGTCGACAGAAACAAGAAATTTGAACGACTAAAGTAAGTTCCCAGTTTTTTCAGATCAATAATGGATTAAGCAACTAAGAGGCATTTGAAAATTCTGCCATTGAAACCAACAATCGTATATGCATAATCAAAGGCTTGGACTAAAGTACAGTAGAACCTCAGTTATCCCGCCACGTCAGGACTGGAGGGCGTCCAGATAATCAATTTGGTCATATAAGAGAGATATGCTCAAATAAAGCACTTTTTAGCATATCATGGTGGGGGTATAAATGTACATTTGTACAAATATGTTACTACATTAGCCAATTTGCTATTAAATATCACAATTATCTGCATGACATTGTCATGTTTCATACATCGTAACTTGCTATTGATTTTAAACAAAATATTAAGTAAAATATCCCTCAATGTATTGTTTGTTTGATTGATATTGACTGACAATGAGATTGATATTGCGACTCGTCAAATACTGGCGCTGCATTGTAGTGTAACCACTGCTGTGCACTCAGTACCGGTCACAAGCGCGACACCAGTCATTGACATCGTCTCATGAACCGACTTAAAAGTTACAGTCTACTGCAATGATTGGAATATATCCTGTCATGTATTCGCACCATGATGATTGAACGTGTGTTTGTTTTGAGTGAAATACATGAAAACACAAAAAGAAATGTCAGCCAGTCGACGTCTGGATAACAGAGAATCCAGTTAATTGATGGCTGGGTAATGGAGATCCTACTGTAATAGATTCTGCCCCTGATTCAATGAGTTAAAGAAATGAATTTTGACCTGAGCCAGACAGGTGTTTGGACTGCTCCCCAATCTTCCTCTCCAGATCCCGCAGCTCACTGAGAGTCTTCTCCAGCACCTGGATGTCTGGCTGGATGTCCCTGGCCATCGCCTCGTCCGTCTGAAGGACTGCTAACTCTTCCTCACCCTATGGAGAAGCAAGCAGTGCAGTGCATCAAATCAGGGCCTGTTAGATTGTGTGGACATGACAGCGGTCAGGCCGCCTGAAAGTGCAAGCCCACTGTTCCCTGCGACTCCCATCGATGCTAGAGTAAAACCATTTTAGATATCAGTCGACGGTGAGTATGAGTCCGACAGATGTGGTGACATCATAATCATCATCCTAAGTACAAGCTGCACACGCTGCCCGTCCTCAATCTGGGAAGACCTGAAATCCTTCAAGGACATGTTCTCGATTCTGGGGGTGGAAGTGCCTGAAAACCTGGAGCACGCGCAGTATCATGAAATGACATCATCACGTCACAGTCCACATTCTGGGTGTGACATCTAAAAGTCCCTATTAAAAGTCTGAAAGGGACACTCCGTCCGTATGAAAACAGAAGAATCAGAGAAGTAAATCGGTGAAAATCTAGGGACACATACAGAAAAGAAGAAGTTATGAACTGTGAAAGTATGGAGAGCAAAAACAAACTGGTTGGTGTGTGTAACTTACAATGTAGGTGCTGAGCATCTCTCTATTCTGTGTGTACACAAGGTTTCACTAAAATTATTCAAATTTTTCTTGAGAGAAAAATGTTCTTTGGACCTGCATTTGGAATATTGTATGTTATGCATTTTTGTGTGTCCTCATCTGTGGATAAGTACTGTCTCTGCCCAGATTTTTCAGAAAAATACAGGTAGAAAATTAAAACCAGGTTTTGACCACAACTGAATGAATAATGACACACTGTCATCATTTTTCTTAGAGAAAAACTACTGTGAAGGTGTGAAGATTTCCTATGACTATATTAATTTCATTACAACTATTTTGGTGACAATATAATTTTAACATCTCATCAAACTTAATGAAAAATATTTATAATGCAATGTACCTTTTCTCTACTTCACTGTAATATGGAGGATGTCTCTCCTTACCTCTTCAATAGTCCTCCTGAGTTTCTCAATTTCAGCATTCACCGATGCCAGTTGGGTATTCAGGTCTGGAATTTCTTGTGACAGCTTGGTTGCCTGTAACATTGTCAAGGTCAGTATTATGTCAAGAATAATGGATGACTTGCAAAAATCCATAATTTTATATACATCTTGATACTGAGTCAGCATCAAATCATTGCCCTTTACACTGCTACAATACAAATAACAATATAGCATACTTGCCAACATTTCAAGATAAATATCTTACTCGTGGATTGCAAAAATCTTATCTTATATGCAAACTGAAGTTAAAAATCTTACTTTCAGTCAAATCCTCAGAAAATACACATGAAAGGTATATCTAAATATTTTTTAAAAATCTGATTTCTCTGACAGAAAATCTGATTTTGCTATTTTTAACGTAAAAAATCTTTAATACCGAATCTGATAATATCTTACTAGTTGGCAAGTATGATATAGGCAGTGACACTTAAAAAAAAATGAAGTCATTTATAATTCCATCATTTCACTCTGAGACTTCATCATTTTCATTATCTTAAAATTCAATATCACAACTGTCACTGTCGTTTCAAATCATGTCGATGTCAAGTACATGTACAATTGTATCATTCTCCTGAATGTAACAATCTTAATCATTACAGTCATTACCTACGGTGTCAGTGTCATTGCTATGACTGTGAACACGCCCAATTCAATACAAGATTCTTAAAAATTGAAAGAAGAATTATTTCAAAGATGAACTGTGTGATGGAAGAAAGCTTGGTTACCAGATAAACATAGGATTGAGTAAATTGGCTCTGATGTTCAGATACATACATGAGATTAAGCATTTAAACATAGTAGGTCATTTCAAGGAATAATGCTAACATGGTTTTTGAATAGAAGAGAAAAATTAGTTCAAGACTTTTCCAAGCCTTTATTTTTTTTGAATAAACATTAAACTTCTTATCTTGCTTTTAAGTTTTCACTCACTGTAATTTTCTTGGCGTAGCTATGAAGTTAACACGCTGTAGTGTCTAGCTCTATTAGGTTAATTCTGTTAAGACCACTGCCTTAGAATACCACTGTTAATGTACATGACTGTTTACCTTCAGCTAGTTGTGATAGGTTTCATTACTAGATACTGCTAGTCCCAAGATATTGAATACTCACAGTTTGCTTGATTGGTTTCAGGCCTATGAGATGTTGGTATTTGTTCCTCTGCTTGTCAATGGTACGCTCCTTTTCCTTCATCTTGCTGGGTGCCAAGCGGAGCTTGTCTTGAAGCTGCATCAAACAAGATGAGTTTTGGGCTTTAATAGTAAGTACAATTTGTACTACAAACACGTCACTCACTCGTAACAGGTACAAGACAGAGTAAACATACTAACTTAGAAAAAATAAAGAAAAGAAATGTGTAAATGGAAACTTTGTACTACAATGTAGCTTGGCTTTGCAGGAGTTGTAAATAAAATCATGCATTTAACAAGTACAATAGGACACAATTTATTTTGTTGATTCCCCCCCCCCCCAAAAAAAAAAAAAAAAAAAAAAAAAAAAAAAGCTGCATCAGTCCACAAGCATGAGTACAGCATTCTGGATATTCAAATTAATTGAATTCTTGCAACAAGTTGTTTTTATCGCAACCGATTGACCTCCTAGCAACCTGACAGGCGTCTTATCCTTATAAGGATTAGAACCAGCACTGGCTGTTGGGCAGAAGCTTGGTGGTCTAGTGGATACGACACATGAAGTTGAACTTGTTTTTCCAACACAAGAAAAGTGATTCCAAACTATATCACGTCCATCTAGTAAGCTCAGAAAACAAAACAAAACTAAAGAACAAAAGCAAGGCAGCCATGAAGACAAAATAAGAACAACATCCCACAGATGAGATACCGAGAGATATTTGTGACCGTGCATCACAAACAAACAAAAAGTCGCACACACTGATTTTGTGTGAGGACTGAAAATAGGTGAAATAGGTCAATCTAGCCGATCTTGACTTTTTCATATTTTCTGAAAGAGCAAGTCTTCTTCTACATCATGCTAAAATTTGGGATCATAAAGCGGGTAGGAAAGTGTGTTTTTCAGCAGTTTATTTCGAACAGTTTTTTGGTAGAATAGTGTGATTACGGTAGGTGTGTCTTTAGAGTCCCATTTTCATTTCTTAAAAACCTTGTACGCACTCTTCACTTTCAACTCTAATAACTTTTGAAAGGAAAATGCTACTGCTTTGAAAGTTGGCATTAATTATGGACAGAATGTGTTAATAAGGCAAACTTAATTTCACTTTAATCTGATAATCCCTTCATTGTTGTTACTCTAGTGGTTTACTTCCTGTTTTTTGTCCCATTCATCGCACAGCCAGCACGGCTTGGCAAAGATTTAGCACTTGAATAGACAATGTACTTCAGAGCCTCTTTTCTCAGTTCACACTTTTCCCGACTGTGTGCATTCTTTTCAATATTTAGATAGGTTAGGAGAGTCCATTTGAATTGAGTTATATATCATTTTAAAGCTTAAAGTCTGCTCTTTCAGAATATGCTCTTAACTAAAATTTCATTTTTTGGCGACTTTTTGTTTGTTTTGAGGTGCAGGGTCACATATGAAGAGTTTGATCACAGAACAAGTTAACTTCATTCTTTTCGATTTGAGATATTTGCAATCAAACCTGTTAGATAACAAAGAAGATAATAAGGAAATATGAGGCATTTTTAATCATAATTTCCAGAATAAAACTTCTTGTTCGTTTTGTGATGCAGGGTCACGTTAAACTCACTTCTTGAACAAGTTCCTGAACTTCCTCCCCTGAATCAAAGCCACGATGACAGAGAGGACACAGAGCTTCCGATCTCTTCAAGGAATCAATGTAACGCTGGAACAAGTGAGTGCTGCCTGTCAGTGCTCCTCGCTCACTGTGTCAAGACAACCGGTTTTAGCAAAATACTGTTAATCTTTCTGTAATTCTTTTCTTTTTTTTTTAAATTAGTGGAGTAAGATGGCTTTCAGGTCTCTACATGCTACTAATAACAGCGTAATACACAAATGCTATTAACACAGATATCAAGTGTTCAAGATATTTGCACATATCAAATTTCATGCTATGCTTGAATGATTGTTGCCAAAAAAAGAAAAATACTGGAATATTTTGCATCAGAACACAATCCTTGTTCAGCGTAGATTGATGCATACAAACATTTTGTAAAATAACACTGTCCCCCTCTGGTTCCATTTCCTTTCTTTTTTTTTCAGAGATGAAAAGAGAACAATTTGATGTGACAGATATCACAGTGCCTTTAAAAATCAGCCCTGAAATGGAAAATTCAACAAGGCTTTATTTGGAAGGACAACAGAAAAGTGTGTGGGGATGCCACAGTCTAATTCAAACGACTGAATTTGAAAACATGACTGAGTGTGACTGACATATTTACTTTGCGAGAAAAGATTATTTCTGTGCAGTACCAATGAAACTTCCAGTTCTCTTTGTAAGCAAAATATTATCAGGGTTGAAAATTTTGATGAACTATGGTAGAAAAAGACAAGGCAATCGCCAAATTGTGTCTCGCCCATTCGCGTACAAGGAATTAATATTTTTTATAACTCCCAGAAGCTAATTGACCTGCTTATGACCTTTGACCTTGTGGTGACCTTCAACACCCTAAGGGACATTTACCATCCAAGTTTGGTCACAAACGGAAAAAGGGATCAAAAGTAATGAGCCATAATCGAAATGCGCCATAAAAACTTAACATTGGGCCCTAAAAATTTGTTGACCCCTTTCTGTGACCTTTGACCTTGTGATGACCTTTAACTCCCCAGGGACATCTACCGTCTAAGTTTGGTCACAAACGGACATAGGGATCAAAAGTTATGAGCCACAATCAAAACGCGCCCTAAAAACATAACATTGGGCCCTAAAAGTTTGTTGACCCCTGTCTGTGACCTTTGACCTTGTGACGACCTTCACCTCCCCGAGGGACATCTTCCATCTAAGTTTGGTCACAAACGGACAAAGGGATCAAAAGTTATGAGCCATAAAGGAAATGCACCCTAAAAACTTAACATTGGGCCCTAAAAGTCCGTTGACCCCCGTCTGTAACCTTTAACCTTGTGGTTACCTTCAACTTCCCAAGAGACATCTACCATCACCAAAGTTTGATTGCCATTGTACAGTTTGTAGCAACATGTGCCGAGTTACATGTGATAAGAGAGTCTTCCAAGTAAACTTTAACGCATGATCTCAAATGACCTTTGACCTTATCATGTGACCTCTTACGGCACCATAACATGAAGGTACCCCTAGTGCATCCATCACCCAAGTTTGATTGCCATTGTAGCAACATGTGTCGAGTTACGTGTGATAAGAGAGTCTTGCAAGTAAACTTTAACGTATGACCTCAAATGACCTTTGACCTTATCCTGTGACCTCCAACAGCACCATAACATGAAGGTACCCCTAGTGCATCTATGACCCAAGTTAGGTTGTAATCCAAGCAACTTATGTGAAGTTATTTGTCAAAAGAGAGTCTTGCAGGTAAACTTTAACATAGAAAAGAGAGTCTTGCACATACTCTTTAATATATGACCTCAAATGACCTTTGACATCATCACATGACCTCCGACAACACCATAACATGAAGATACCCCTAGTGCTTCTATCACCCAAGTGTGGCTGCCATTGCTGTAACAGTTGCCAAGTTATGCATCATAAGAGAGTCTTGCAGGTAAACTTTAACATTTGTGACGGACGACGGACGACGGACGGACGACGGACGGACGACGGACGGACGACGGACGGACGACGGACGGACGACGGACGGACGCCATTTGGATCCCTTAGTCTCGCCTTCACCTCCGGTGGGCAAGACAAAAATGAAAAGAAAACAATGTTGCTTACTTCTGAAGATTGTTGATTGATTGCTGCAGCTCCTCCAAAGTCTCGTCAATGTCTTGACTCCCACACGCTGACATCAGCTTCTCCTTATTCTCTCGAAGTTCATCCTCTTTTTTCCTCAGTTGGTTCCTAGACGACGGACACAAGGGGTCAGTACAGAGCACTTGCGTGATGCCTACAGACTGAACAACTTGATGACTAAGACCCCGTTTACAGTGCGAGGCTCGGCTGTGGCCGAGCCGCGGCCGAGCCCTTCTTCATTTCATTGTAAACGCGCAAAAGGCCAAATGCGAGGCCAAAATTGGTCGCGCATTTTGCCACGCTCTGGAGGTGGTCTGGAGGTGGTCTCGGCCGCGGCTCTGCCGCGGCCGAGCCCGGCCTCTTCTTGGCGTAAACGCAGACTGGGCCAAATGCGCGGCCAATTTTAGTCTGGCTTCCAAACCCTCTGCCTGTACTATTTCGCTATTCAGGATATTAACCCCCTAAACGTCGAAAACTAGTATAGTTTAAGGTGGTTTTGTCCTGCACAGGATTTTTTCCTTCGGCAAAGGCCTTTGCCCGAACAGCGAGTTTGTCGCCACAGAATTCAGTTGGCAAAGGGTCTGAAAACCAGACAATACCAAATTGCGTTTGTTTACAAGCAGAGCGCCACTACGATAAAATATTGAAAGGTTTGAATTAAAAGCGCCGCCGAGCCTAGCAGTGTAAACAGACAAAATTGCGAGGCTCGGCCGCGCAATTGAGGCCGGGCTCGGCCATGGCCGAGCCGCAGCCGAGCCCGGCCCCGCACTGTAAACGGGGTCAAAGTTTACAATCTGATTTACAATGCTGAGATAACGGGCTGGCTTCTTGGTATTAACCTTTCTATCGCTTCAAACCAAGAGAACGACCAGTTTTGCGACATGAACATACAGTGCACTCCCGTTATAATGAACGAGGATAAATTGAAATTCCGATTACAACAAAGTAAAAAATCAGACCGCAACATTATACACTCTGTGCATTTTTTTTGTTTATTTATTCAGTTATAATGATATTTTGATATAACGAAAGAAAACTGCCGGTCCCTAGTAGCAAGTGCACTTACTACTAGGTTGGAAAAGAAGTAAATTGGACAAAAATACATGCAGTTATGAAACAGAAAGATAATAGATATTGATAGAAGAAACTCTAGTATTTCAATCAAAGTCATTTTCTGGGCAGCAGAACACAAATAAATATGAATTTAGATCACAAATGCGGATAGCCTCATTTACATTTTTGGAATCTGATATACCGGTTCCTGTGAGGAACAAGTTACACTTGCACACAGGACCAGTTTAGTTGGTCTTGGTGGACCTCAAAGCCAGGGTCTGCTTGATGGCAAAGAAGGCATTCTAAAGACTGAGCTACCCTCATGGCTGCCCTACATCTCACCTTAGAGAATCTCGACTTGCTTCTTTGGCACCAAGCTGAACTTTGGCCCCATGTAACTTGTTGGCACAGCTCTTCACTTCCTCTGACTTTTGACTAGAAACATGAAAGAAGTGGATGGTAACAGATGAGATGTTTGCTCTAAGTTTACTGCATTATTATGTCCCCCTTCGGAAATTTGACTCTTTTTACTGAGCAAACTTTTAGGTGGTTAAACAGAAAATTAATCACTTGACTATAATATGCTTTTTGCAGAATCATAAAAAGAACATGAACTCTCATGTAGACGTCTAATCCAACATAAGTCTATCTCCAAATCCCAGGACCCGCAGAGTCACTCCCAGATGCTGAACATTCCTCATGCACGTACCCTCATCTACCAGAGAAGTTTTATTCCGGACACAACACGACTATGGAACAGCCTACCAGACCTAGACAGAAAGATCCGTCTGTCCGGAGGACTCTTTTCCATTTTGCCATTAACGCTGTCCTCCGTAGACAGACGGAAGGTATCAGTACCCATTGCTGTGGGGATGTTCTTAACCACTGTCTCTATGGAAAATTGGGTGAGGTACATGTACCTCACCCTTCTCGATTGCGTCTAATTCACGGCCCTAGGTCAGCAAATTTAAGCTTGAATAGTGAAATCAACTATTCAAGAATACACTACACTCACCAGATTAATGAATAATCAAACATTTTGGTAGAATTTTCAACATAAAACACACATCAACCAGTCCGTCGCGTCGTCACGTTTAAACTGCAGAAACATATAGTATGAATCTATTAGCCAATCACATGCGAGGTAGTTTCTACGTGTTTTTTCACTAAAACACGTACCTCGCATTTGATTGGCTTACAGATTCAAAATGGCGACTTACAGCAAGCGAACGGCCATGTTGCGATATGGATAAAATTTCTGCGTTATAACTGAGTTACTGTGAGTATTTCGATTGCACAATGTGAAAAATTTACCCCAAATATTGCTGCATAATGTGTCATGTCATGTCAAACTTGTTTGAATGTAAAAAAGCTGTCTGAAATTTGGTTTATCGTAACGTTTGATCTGTGCGTGACTGCTCCTCACAGGAGCTGGCATCAGTGACTTCGGTCTGTATACGGAGGGGATCCGTGAAGCCAGACGTAGTCTCCGCGGAACATTCCCCGACGGACAGATACAGACCGATTTTTCGGTCAAACCAGACCAAGCCATCAATTGCACCTCTACTTTAATGTTCAAGGAAGAGGTGAAACATCTCCAGCTCCGCTAGGTGGCAGGAGCAGTTTTTAGCAGCACATGTTTGAATTAGCACTGTATATGTAATGTGCCTTCACAGCAAACATTTTGGAATACACTGTACATGCATGTCCCTTGCACCACACCAGTACGCTGTTACACCACAAGGTTGTATGTACTTTACTGAAAGGAGAAGAAGAAGAACATAATTATCAAATTGTACACAAATATATATAAATTTGATACCTTTTTTACTTGGAAAAGAAACAATAACTGATTTCCTCCAGTGATCTAATGACTGCCTTAAAGTGCAATCAAGGCTACTGCATGGCATTAAAGATCAAATTTTCCACCACAGACAAATCAAAATACCATTTTGGTATTTAAATATTCTTATGCATATCATGTCACAGCTAGAAGAAGGAATTCAGTCTTGGCTAACTTACATCAAGTAGTCACGCAGCTTGCCTCGTACATTCTCTGAAGGAAAGTGTCCAAGGAGATGAAGCATGTCATCTTCTCGTTTGTTTCTCCTGCAAGAGAGAAACGCATGATAAGAATAAGAAAGGTTCATAGCTCATAAACTCACTCCAAGAACATGATATTGAAATTTATAGAATGGGTAGCGAGAATCCTGCAATCTGATTGGTCGAGAGCTATGTGTTCATTTTTACTGGCTGCACGCTGGTCATAGTGGTAAACATGTTATCGCGCACTTAGCAAGAGTACGCGTACTTGTAACAAAGGTTCGCGCACTAAAGCAAGCGTTCGCGCACTCAGCTTGGCCATGCATCCAGTAAAAACTTATGCATGGCTGGCCATGCATCCAGTAAAAACGGTAAGTACGGGTATGCATGCCCTTTACGGAAAGCCAAAAGGAAATGCATCCAGTAATTTTGTCATCGGGTAACACGATAGAAAACTGGGTTTTTGACAAGAAAATTACCCATTCTATAAATCAAATGACGCACATGTCTTTTCGTGCGTCAGTCGGAATATAGTGTGCATGCGGTAACTATGGAATTTAGCCTAAACCCACTCGGCTTCGCCTCGTGGGTTAAGCATTCCATAGTTACCTTATGCACACAATTCCGACTGACGCACTCAGACCTGTGCGTCATTTGTATACTAGAATCAGTTAATATCAACTGAAACAAGGAACACAGGTTTTTCTTCTCATAGGGCACTATGTGTCTGGTTGACACCACTTGCTGACTATTGCAAGTCTCCTAGGGCAGACCATGAGGGGTTGGCATCTCTCACACATTTTTCATGTGTGTATTTGGGACGGACCACTTTACCTGGTTGCATCTTGCTCTTTGGAAGGAGTGAAGTGGGGGCATGGGAAATCACTGGGTGGGGTAGGGTAGGAGTCATGGTGATGGGGTGGCGTGAAAAAAGAAGGGGTGTCGAGGCGGGAGCAAACTTACACTCTTCTGATTTGATCCTCCTTGGCATTCTTGTCTTTCTGCAACATCTCCATCTTCACTCTGGCTTGTGACTGGGATGAGATCGTTGTAAGCTCATTGCTAATCACGGGACAAAACAAGGTGGCAACAGATAGTAAGACGGTATTTTCTCATGGATCTTGACCCAGCTAGTCTTAGTGCAAGTCATTATAAGTGCTTTGTTTGCCACGGAGCGAATTTGCTGGTGTGTTTTCAAGATCTTGGCCAGCTGTTACAGATCTCCTGAAACCATCACAAAAGCCATATCTGGCCTTGTAGGACAGTTTCATAGGTGATGAATTTGCAATGGAAAAGCACATGAAACCATTAAATTAACCATATGTAGTCCACAAATCTGGACATACAGGACCTGTTCATGAGTGGCCAAATTTGAATTACAGTAGAAAAATAGAATCACAGTGATGGAACAAAAAATATCAGTAAGCATTATCCCATTTGAAGAAGCAACATCAATAAATTTTCTTTTGGACACAAACTTATATAACACATCTTCATTAATAATGTACTGTGGTATACACTGGTATAAGCACGGGCACCCCATGGAGTAAATCCTACATTTACAGTTTGGGATGAGAATGGCTGCAAAGGGTTTCTTTGCTACTCACGTGAGTTCACTCTTTCTCTTCTCCAGCTGACTAGTATCCCTGGCCAGTGAGTCAATCTCCCTCCTCACTTCTCCCTCATCCATACTCCTCTCCAGCTGCTGCAACTCGCTCTCCTACAAGAAAAGGCAGATGGGAAAAATTACTCCGAGAATGAAGCACAAAAAGCAGACATTAAAGGGACTGTACAGTTCTTGTTGAGGTGAGGATTTAGCTTTTAACGTTTTGCAAGATATTCAGAAACCACTCTATGAGATGTCAAAGAGCATGCAATTCTAAGGGGTGTCAAACATTTATTTGAGGAAATTCGGTTTTTTCAAATGGCTGAGATATTCAAAAACAAGGTAAAACAAAGAGATCCTGATAAAGGCATGGCCTGTCGCCTTTTATCATCATCTCTTTTTTGGATATCTCAGCCATTTGAAAACCAATTTTTATCAAATAAACGTTAAATCCTTCTTAAATTACATAGTTTTTCATATCTAATAAGAGGTTTCTCATTATCTCACTTAAGAATGTTATAACCATTACTGTACGGTCCCATAAAATTTGTAGGAAGTCATAGGATTTTTTTGGTACTCATGCTCTCAGAATTGGCAAATTCTTGAACACATTATTTTTGATTAATCATCTGTGCATAGAAACACTGCCTTTCTCTTCAATTACTGTTAATTTCTTTTGATGAAATACAAGCTACATGTATGCACAGCTTCAAGGTTGATCTTGTTTAACATCCATTAAAGCCATGAGGAGTAATAGCTACTTTCATATTGCTTTGTTTACCCTGATAATCATAAATCTAAGAAATAATGAATTTTATAGACTAGATTCAGATTGCTCGTCAACATAGTGAACATGCTTTCTTTCTTATACTAATTTGGCACGCACTGCAGATATCACTGCCTTATAAACAAAACAATTTGGCATGAAATTCAGATATCACTGTCTTCTAAATACAAAAAGTAATTGATTCACAATGCATTCTTCCAAATGAAATTTAAACTGTCTCACCATCACAAAATAGCGGTAAATTCACAGAAGATAGATTTTCATGACTTGTGATATGCATATCATCCACACAATATATCACTTTTTTTTTTCCCTTTGGACATTTTGAACTGAATTTACAGCTGAAGAAAAACATTTAGCTAATTTTAAGTAACATTAGACTTTCGACCTTGCATGATGTACCTATGTCAAGTTGCAATGAAATCTACTAAAGAGATTTTCCTACACTCTACATCATAACAAGCCATAATGCTCCTATCAATTATTCGGGCGGGGCTAAAAAAACAAAACAACAAGGAAAAGTAGAAATTACGCGGTGCGTAATATATGTCCCCGCCGGAAGTAGCATTTAGTAGCAAAATGTACAATATAGGTAAAAAGATCAAGGTCAAAGGTCAAAGAAGTCAAAGGTCAAAATTCTATGTAGACGTTTTGAAGCCCTCACCTAGTGCCATCACATAAAGCAAACGGAATCGAAATCGGGTTAGAAATGGCGAAGGAGTAGCAGTTTGTAGCCAATGTACAATATAGGTAAAAAAATCAAGGTCAAAGGTCAAAGAAGTCAAAGGTCAAAATTCTGTGTAGACGTTTTGAAGCCCTCACCTAGTGCCATCACATAAAGCAAATGGAATCGAAATCGGGTTAGAAATGGCGAAGGAGTAGCATTTGGTAGCAAAATGTACAATACAGGTCAAAAATCAAGGTCAAAGGTCAAAGAAGTCAAAGGTCAAAATTCTGTGTAGAAGTTTTGAAGCCCTCACCTAGTGCCATCACTTAAAGCAAACGGAATTGTAATCGGGTTACAAATGGCGAAGGAGTAGCATTTTGTAGCCAATGTACAATATAGGTCAAAAATCAAGGTCAAAGGTCAAAGAAGTCAAAGGTCATAATTCTGTGTAGAAGTTTTGAAGCCCTCACCTAGTGCCATCACATAAAGCAAACGGAATCGAAATCGGGTTAGAAATGGCGAAGGAGTAGCATTTGGTAGCAAAATGTACAATACAGGTCAAAAATCAAGGTCAAAGGTCAAAGAAGTCAAAGGTCAAAATTCTGTGTAGATGTTTTGAAGCCCTCACCTAGTGCCATCATATAAAGCAAACGGAATCAAAATCGGGTTAGAAATGGCGAAAGAGTAGCATTTTGAAGCAAAATGTACAATATAGGTCAAAGGTCAAGGTCAAAGGTCACAACTGAAATTCTGTATAGAAGTTTCAAAGCTCCCATGTAGTGCTATCATATAAAGCAAACAGAATCAAAATCGGGTTAGAAATGGCGAAGGAGTAGCATTTTGAACATTTTGATCACACACGGACGCACACACAGACGGACGGACGGACACACGGACACACACACCTACGGAGCCCGTTTCATAGTCCCCTGCTCGAACTCGTTCGGCGGGGACAAAAACATAACAAAAGAAGCCCTAAACTGTCATATTTTCTCATGACATACCGCCCTCTTTTGATCCCCTTCGAGCTCCTTCATCCTCTGCGAACTGGCGTCCATGGTGCCGAGCTCCGCTTTGATGTCGCGAAGCTTGGCGGAATTCTCTCTCTGTCATTTGGGATGGAAGGGTTGAAGGAATGAAAACAGCTGATGTTACTCTGTGTACAAGACATGCATCAATAAAAATACATGGAATGCATTATGTATCAGCAGGCATCCCAGCCTTGTAAACAACACTGCAGTATTCTGAGAGATGAAAAGCTGATTCTTGGTGGGAAAACAGTATCTTTACCCTTTTTTTTTTTGCAATACACATGCATGGTAATACAATTTAGGACAAGCAGTATTTTCCACGAAAGCTGCAGTACTTTTGGCAACACATACAGTATGAAATACTTTAAAATAAAGAAACAGTTGGCATCTCTGTACCAATAAGATCCTGACCCCAAAGTGGTCAATACATACTCTTTACAAAATTTCCTACACAGATTGCACATATGGTACCACTGGTATTTGGCCAAAGTGGTACTCAGTGAGTGAAGATATGTGTGGTGCCACTGGTACCTAGCCAAAGACAAGACAATGATGTATACACAAAATAGACCGTTCTGGATGCAATCAAATTCTATGAGTGTTTAGCTCACAAAGTTGCTCTAAACAACCACAAAGCTTGCCCTACCTAGCAACAGCTAAGTTAATTCCTGCCTAATGAACTCAATGGGAGGGAAGAGACAAATGAATTGCTTCACTATTTTAATCTGTAGGAAAAGAAACATCCATGAATTGTAATACATTAAAGTGAAATGTTTATTCTTACGGGTACATGGTGGCTCTAGAACCTGGCACTAGACCAGTTTTACTCCCAGCAGTTTAAAGGGATGGTATAGTATTGGTGGAGGTGAGGATTGAGCTCTTAACTTTTTGCAAGATACCAAAAAACTACTTATGAAATAATACAGACAATGACATTAAATTAAAAGTTTATTACATGAACATCAGTTTTGGAATGGCTGAGACATCCAAAAACAAAGTAAAACAAAGTAAAACAAAGCCATCCCAATAAAAGGAGGCCCCCACCTTTTAATAGAATCGGTCTGTTTGGGATATCCCATCCATTTCAAAACCAATTTCCATCAAATAAATGTTGAATCCGTCTTGGAATTAAGTGCTCTTTCATAGTTTCTATGAGGTTTCTCATTATCTCACAAAAAGAAACAAAAAAATGTTAGAAACCTTAAGTTAGGTCTCAATCAAAACTATACAAACCCTTCAGTATTTGTGGTGCCACCGGTACCTGGTCAAAGACAGGCTGTGTTGCACACATAATTATTATGAGTACATGGTGCCTCGAGAATCTAGTATGAGACCAGGAGTATCCACAACAATTCAAACTATCTGCGCTACCATTGGTAACAGGGCTAAGAATGCTGGTGCTCAAAATAACTGCACATGTGGTAACAAGCACACGACAGGCGGTACCCACAATGGTATCCTGCTTGCTCTTGATGGTAGTCTCCAGGCGTGTGTTGGTGTCTCTTAAATCCTGGCACTGCTTTTCCACTGTCTGCTCCTTCTCCTCATACTGCCACTGAAACGTTAAGTGCGTACACAGAAAGACACAATTTTAGCTCGATTGTTCATCCTTAGTATATTACTACAAATCTTCTCACTTCCCTTTTTGACTTACTTTTCCTGCTGCTCACGAAAATATTCATAATGATTAATAATGATTATGACAATAAATACTACTACTACTGATGATGGTTATAACAACAACAACAACAATAATAATAATAACTAGAGAAGCACTCTGAGAGCGCAGACCTCCGCCAAGCATGCAAATCATTTTCACCACTGATCTTGTTCTTCCATGGATTTCCACCCATACGTACTTGTAGCATTGTGTGCTGAAAGTTGCCTGATTTCCCAATATAGAAGCCTTTGTTACGTCATAAACCCTCAGCTGCACGGCACGCCTCACCCTAGCAGAAACTAGAGCGTGCAGGCAAACCTCAAATACGCGCAGCCTGAACTCCCAAGTTCATTGACCCTACCTGCCAAAATATAAAAAATCCTTCATAAATTCCCCCCAAATTCTCGAATCACTACCAAAAGTTAATCGTTTGTTACTTGTGTCATTCTCAACCTTTCCTGCAAGTTTCATCCCAATCCATTAACTACTTTTTGAGTTATTTTGCACACGGACAAACTAACTAACTAACTAACTAACAAACGAACGAACAAACAAACCAACGGTAACAAAAACATAACCTCCTCCCTTGGCTGAGGTAATAATAATAATAAGAAGAAGAAGAAGAATAGCAATAATTATAATAACAATGATAGTAATGAAATGTTTTAACAGGAACAGGAATTTTATGTCATTAACATTCATCTAATATTGTTATCAACACCATTACGCGTATTTTCATTATTATCATCATCTCCATCAACACGTGGTATCATGATGCAGCGAAGGTTCTTGTTACCATGACGACATTCATACCTTGATCTGCTC
This sequence comes from Diadema setosum, assembly GCF_964275005.1. Taxonomy (NCBI): domain Eukaryota; kingdom Metazoa; phylum Echinodermata; class Echinoidea; order Diadematoida; family Diadematidae; genus Diadema; species Diadema setosum. The sequence goes on along the minus strand of NC_092695.1, from coordinate 3,906,551 downwards.
TGCCTCCCCTCTCTGGATCTCTGTCCAGTGGTTCACCTCCTCCATGAACTCGCCGGCTCTAGTGGCAGTGATCTCTCCAGCCCTGCTGTAGCCACCAAGAAGGAGCTTGGATGCAAGTACCTGGATGTAACGGTCTCGCTTTGTGATGGTTTCTTGATGTTGCTGTAAGTAAAATTGATTGCGATGTTTTACCAGTTTAGGATGGTTTACTGATTTTGCTACAACACGCATTTCCCTTTTGTAAGATTTGTAAGATTTGTAAGATTTTATTGACTCTAACAACCCCCTCTCGGGGTATGAGAGTACAAACATATTTACAATATATGAATACAAAAATATAAGTGATAATGTACATGTACATGTGAAAATAACAGATATAAATAAATATGTTTACAAAACAAGGTGTAAAGGACGTTTAACTACTATACCACTACGTGTACAAACATTCACATCTACTCTACTTTCTACAAAACTACTGTCTTTCTTCTTTGGTATTGAAGAGAACTGAAACATAATAATTCTGACAAATTTGGCTAGTTTTTTCACATGGCAAGCAGTAGTTGAATTGAATAATTTGGCCATAAGTAATGCACTTGGTCTACTGGCCGTCAAGCTACTTGGTAAATACAATTATAGTCTCTCTTTGTTGAAAAAGGGACAAACAAAAATATACTGAAATTCATCCCCTATATCATCGGATGAACATATAGTACAATGCAATTCATCTGTCAGGCTTGCATCAAACCTGCCCTTATTAACGGGTAATCCATTAGATCTACATCTAAATTTACTTAATGTAACATAATCTTTCTTACACAAGACCTGTAAATACTTCTCTAACATCAAATTATCCTTAAACATTCTATAATTTGTACAGATTCTATTTGACCATGTTGATGCTCTCCACTCTTGAATAAACATATCAAAAAGTCTAACTTTTGAGGTGTGTGAAATCCATGCAGCACTAAATCCACCCCCTTGTGCTAACCACACATTCCCTAGCCCTGCATAATAAAAAATATTTGTGACAAATAATAACCATTGTGATTTTGACAGGGAGTGTATGTCTCCTTGTAAATGCAGAAGAAATTTGAAAATTGTACATGAGTGTTTGGTTTCTCTTCCCTTGACTAATCTCAACCAGAATCCAATCATTCGACATTTAATATGGTTCAAAATTACTCCACGTCCAGTTTCACCATAGACGCTTGCCCCAGTATACTCGGGACTCATCCTCAATGGGTGAAGACATAAGAATTTAGGTGTGTATTCAGCACTGAAAATTTTTCTGTCAGTGCAGCTAAAAAGATGTCAGTTTGAATACATTATTCAAAAAGACATTGCATGATTCATTCAATTCCTAAAGTTTAGCAAATTTTGTCACACCAAAGGATAATGTTCTAAAGAAAGCAGTCAGCATTTGAGCAACACATGCATTTGAAACACACATTATTATCAAATTCTAAAATAACACACATTTCATTAAATTGTGCACTAATACACTGAGGTATGCCCTTATATTCTATGTCATTCTAGACTTAATTATTATTATTATTTATTATCAATTATTATTAAAAAAAGCCCTTGTTGAACTCATCATAGGACAAGCTCGCATGATAACCAGTGGATAAAAATAGTAGCAATCAAGAGGTCACCCTAACCTTTGCTTCTTGCTTCAGTACACCCTCGCTGACCAATAGCTTGGACCTCTCATTGGTCTTTGTCTGGGCCAACATCTGTGTTCTCTGCTTCTTCCTTTCACACTGACAAAAGGAGGAGAAATGGAATTACAACATGTATAATGTACTCTATGTCAGTCAAGAATACACTATAATAAATGCTGCAAATGATTGTCAGAGCAGATTTAAAATCACGGAAGTTTGGTATCAAAATAACTCTACACATCAAATTGACAGATTCATAGATTATTCACTGTTTTGTTCTGGTACATGTTTTTTAGTCTTGTTCCCGATGACTACATTTTGCAGTACCTGTCAACTTTCATGAATTTTATATTTTATATATATATTTCTTTTTGTCAGGATTTAATTTGGTATTAAGGTGAGCACAAATTTTGATTACATAACACATAAGCACAGATATCATCACAATGATTATACATCCATCCTCAAATAACACAAAGATGTAAGCGCCGAGAAGCACGTAACACACAGGAGAAAAGAAGTGAAGTACTGTGTAATAATAGCAGTACCCGTATTAATTGACATGGTATTAAAATGAACATCATGGCTGCAAGGGTATGTGTACTTCTTTGGATAACCAAAGACATGCAATAATCAAGTATAATCATACATGAATGGTGGGTGAATACATATGTTGGATGGAGTATGGATAATCTCAGCTTGGGTGTTGCAAGGAGTGCTTAAAATGCATGTCCAGAATGTCCATGGTGTGCAATGTGCTCATACTTTTCTCTAAACAGGATTTCAGAATTTCAAAGTCACAGATTCTGCCATTTGTTTCTGATACTTTGTTTTTTTTTTTTCACGAGGTACGGTAGATCTACAAAAGCCTTGATCACTTTTGAGATAAAATTGCCTGATTCATTAGACATTATGAAACCAATCAGGCTCTGTACCTCTTGTAGGGAGCGCTCCTTCTCCTTCACTTGCCTCTGGTGGTCTGCATGGATTTGCTTCAAGTCTTCAACCGATCCTGATAGAATTCATTGGAATCACACAAACACAATGAAAACAGAAAGTGAGGAAAATCAGAAATCTGATTTTTAAAACTCTGTGCCATTATCACTGGATATGGAGACTACAACACTTCATGATATCATTATGTACAACAATACATGTGTAAAGAAAATATAAAGAAAATTCAACATTATTTGCACTTTTCCAGCATAATGTAGGAGTGCCTTAAGTACCTCTTTTCAGAAAGCAGGGGGAATGGGGGAATGATGCGTTTACCTTTAGCTTAATATTCATTCCTGGCAATTCTCATGATTATGTGATTGCAACCACCATGGGACTCAAATTGTTAAAGGTCCTGTTTACCTTTTGGGAGCAGTGATTTCAAAAAAATTTCAAAAGATCACATTTGATACATATGTGTAGGTCAGTTGTGTCACAAAACATCCTACTGCATAAAATTTTCGCAATAAAGCCTAAAATATAAGGACTAGGAGATATCACTATTTTTCTTAATAAACCATAACTGTAGACGGTTTAGTCTGGAAACAATTTTATTATTGCTATTACTGTTCATTTTGTACATTTTAACAATACTTAACATCCATTATACTTGTTCAAATAAATTTCCACATTGGTTGTTTCTATCTCTAACACACATTTTAGGACTATTTTGAAGCACTAATGCTGGGTTTTTGTTTCATCTGCAAATGGTAAATTATGCCTTTGATAACCAAGAAGTCCCGAGGTACAATTTCCTCTCTGCAAAGCCACCTCACCTTGGAAGATGTTCTCCAGCTTGTTCTCGATGCTTTGCATGCTTCGTACCAACTGGTCTTTCTGCCCCTGGAGTTTGGCTGGGACGTTGCCATAGAAACAGGAAGAGAACCCAGATATGTGGCAATTATAGAGAGTACCAAGGACATTCAAAGCAAAAAGAAATATATGCCAAGTTTCATTTGGATACCTCACATGGTTCTTAATTTCTGTCAAATCCATAAAAATGATAACAGACAGACAGTGGACAAGCTGAAAACATTATGTCTGTGGCAACACTTTGTGACAGATACAAAGAAATAGTAAATGGAAATGATAGAGGGAGGCATACATACAGCATGGTGTCGACAGAGAGAGAGAGGAAAAAAAAAATAGAGGGAGACAGACAGGCATATCGACAAACACACAAGGAAGAAAGAGTAAGTTTGGATACAACATCTACACTACAAGCACGTACATAATTCTTGTGATCCGATTGGTCCACTGCTCATTGCATGACATTTGCTTATAAAGGTGATAGTATGTTGTCACTGTTGAGAATTTTTCTTTTTCAATATATACTGCATTGTGCAATCATCCCTATACATTTACTCCCATGATATGCTCTTTATCACCTTGTAGCTTTGTACCATCACTCTCCTCTGAAGTGAATGTACATTATTATTATTATTATTATTTATTTATTTATTTGGTAATTCAACATAAAATACAAGCGGGCATAGAATACAAACAGAAAATCATATTATGTGATATAAAGATTGTGGTAATTCTAGGTGCATGCCACTGGTTCCCAGGGGAGAAAAAGGGGTGAAGATTCAATGTTTCTGATTGCTTAACCTTACAATCTCATTCACCTCTCTCGGGGGAAAAAAAAACAAAACAAAACATCTCAAACAATCTGTGACGCCAAATACACAGTGTCCTTTACATTGTACATATCATGGAGTTACCCCGGCACTAGGATGAACTTACCGACTTCATTGGCCAACTTGGTGATGTGGTGTGTCTTCTTGACAAGCTCTTCATACTGTGCCTGCACATAGACAAATCAACCCAACAATATTACACGGAGACCAGTGGTTGCTGTGACAACATTCATGCATCTTTCTTTTCTAATCAGGTCAAAAAAAATTGCAATCCTCCCCTCTGTAACTCCTCTGTAAAGCACCTTGAGAACCTACTCTGTGTTGAACTGTGTTCTACAAAAATATCAGAGCATTATTATGATCGCAATGGCCGACAATGGTGCAGACATTAATACAGCAAAATGAAAGGATAATATTGGCAGAAATAAAATATTTTTTCTCGTTCACTATTTGTCGTTCATATGTATACTATCAGAGAAAGAATACACTGTGAAAATTGTGAAATTAATTGAAATCATGTTTGGATGTAACGAAAAAGATATACAGTTGAACCTCTATTATCCGGCCTCCCTTTATCCAGATCTCTCTATTATACGGACGCAATCTCGCCGTGATTTTTTTTTTTAATATCATAATTACGGGAGGAAAGGGGGATTCCCAACTCCATGAGAACTCCTACACAAACACACATGAATTACACATACTTGATACATTTCTTAATAATTATTTAGGTAAATCCCAAGAATTTATAAAAGAAAATGATTTCATTCTTGCAAACACAAACCTCTATTTTGGGGTCTGTTACTGAGTGTAACAATGAAAAGGTTGCAGTGTACACATTACTACATGTGGTACTACAATGGGCTACATCAGTACATGTGTATGTATAAGTACATAAAGCATTGAGTCTCCCATATCCGGCCAAATCCCTTATCCGGATGAGCCCCGGTCCCAACTTGTCCGGATACAAGAGGTTCAACTGTATCGAGTTTCATTAAACTCATTCTGACTGTACAGGCGATGGATTCTTATATCCTTAAATGATTAGTCCACGAAAAGAGGAAAGCCAAGGTGAAGTTCGAAAATGACCTACCTCTACTGGTTCCAGCTTTTCTTCAATCTTTCTCACAGATGCCTCATCTGCTGCTAATCTTGTCTTCTTTTCATCCAGGTCTTGAGAGAGCTGAAGTGGCAAAGATTTTTTTTTTTTTTTTTCACAGAAGTTACAGATCTACCATTCTATGCAGCTTAGTCTGCAAGTATTAACTATTAATGGCATAGAACACTTCAGGAAGCCTTTATCAAAACTAATATCTACAGTGATCATACAGGGTGAATGAAATTGAAATGGCACCCACGGTCTGCTTTGGAGCATTCTCTAGAAAGAAACACTGCCAAATTACAATTTATGGATTCATAATCTTGTATACATATACTTAAAGCTGGGTGGGTAAAGAATTTCTGCCTAACAAAGGCCACAACATTGCACCATCAATGTGTTGAACACATGATGAAATAGTCAGCTTCTTGCAATAATTATTGTTAAGCATAATAGGGCCTTTGTTTGTTTGTTCAATCATCCATTTGTTCTAGTAATGTCATTGCTATAGTCAGGGTTGTTGACTGGGACTAACCCGTCTTGTCATTTTACTAGCTAGAACACATGCGCAAATGTTTTAACTTTATTAACTATGCCATATGTCATCACTTTCAGCATAGTCCCACCTATGAACATCTGTGAGGTTTGCTGTTTGTATAAAGAAGATGTATGAATCCAACATGTTTTTCAGTGTCTCTACAGACAAAAAATCAACAGATGTTAGAACTTGCTAGATGTAATTTCCACTAAATAATTTTTTTTCCTTTGTTCAAAAATTGGCACAAATTGGTAGGGTCATACTCTGGTACATTCCAATGATTTCTAAAAACATTTATATAATATTGACTCTCCTCGAGGGAGATACCAGAAAATATTGCCCAAACTGAAATAATATTGCCCGAGTCAAAGACGAGGGCAATATTCTTTCAGTGCGGGCAATATCTATCCGGTATCTCCCTCAAGGCCAGTCAATATCATAATTATTACCTACGAACTGTATCCCCTAGGTAAATTAAGAAAATATGTAAATACGGCTATACACATGATATAGATCAAGCCACATTTGACTACCTGTAGATCATCAACATGTCGAATAATTGAAAAATTGTTCATCAATGTATATCATTCAACTCCAACTTCAAAGATACATATGAAGTTGTAACAGGCGAACTTCAAACATCTGAATGCTTTTACACTTTATTTTTACTTCTGTTTAAATTTGGAGAGTTGTAAAACTGATGGTCACTCTGCAATTATTGAGCACAAATGGACTAGTCATTGTTTGACGCGTAGTGCTGCTGTAAGTGGTCGACCTTGTATGAGTTGATTTATCAGCGTTCTTCTGCAGTGCGTGTAACCGACACCCAGCGACGTCCTGGAATGTTTTCTTCGGAATGTTTACATTTAAAGCAGGGAGGTGGGGAGAGAGATCCCACTCTTTCTCTTCCCACCTCCCTGTGTAAAGTGAATGGCGAAAACCGGAAGATTGCACTGTTTGCACACATTGTTTTGTGTACGGTACGGTGTGCGTAACCGACACGCAGCGACGTGGCGAAAATCGGCAGAGGCGAACGAATATTGCCTGCTGACTTTTAACCCTGCAAAATAACAACTGCTGACCTTTAACCCTGCAAAATATCAACTGCAATTGCCTCACAAAACTACCTCGTATAGGTAATAATCTATTTTATGTTTTATTAATATAGTATACAACAGTTGATATATAAAAGTTTAATAAGATGACATCTTTTACCTGCTTGGCTTTCTCTTTCCATTCTTTGAGGTTTCTGGTTTCTATCACATATTCTCTAATATCTCCAGCCTGAAATAAAAGGGGAGAGGAGTAATTTAAACAAAATATTTCATGTTAATGATATTTCTATACATATGTGACCGGCGACAACGGTTTCAGGCAAAAGTCGGAAATTTTGAAAATTCATTTTTTCATTGAATCACATTGCCCATTTCCTAAGCTTTACATTGGTATAAAACACTTGTATTCTCCGGTACTGTGAGTGGTCATATAAAGCGAAATATAATGCACTTTTTGATTTGTTAGCCTGACAAAATTGCGAGAAAACGGGCTTTGAAGATTCCCCTCATGCTCGAAGACAATGCCAGGCGGCGATGCGAGGTGAGAATCACCCATCTGTACAATGATGCCAATCGAGATTAAGCTCCGCCTCTAGCAACCACAGCGGCTTCTGATTGGCTCACTGAGAGAGTCAAATTTCCCGGGCACCCTCCTCGGAACTCAGCGTATGGAGCCGAATGCACAATGCGTTTCGCTCGGGTTTGTTTACCAGTACGTCTTTCAAGCTGGCGGATACGATAACTACAAGCTGCTGGTTACGTGTGCATGGTGCACGTATTACTCAATGGCATCCACACGCTATGCCAGTGTGTATACGTTACGGGAGCGGGAAGCACATTCGTTTCCACATCTTTACAAATCACGTTTTTATAGTGCTTGATTAGTCTTCTAAATTTCATCATGGGGACCCTTTCGAAGGCAGGAGGATGAAAAGGGTCATGCTTTCTGTAGTTTCTTTTTTTTTAAGCTGTACATGTGTTGCGTTGTGCGGTAAACAAGCAAGCAAGCAAACAAACAAACACGACTTTACTTAGTTTGGTGCAATTTTGACGTTTACGACAGTGTATTATTTGAATACTGGTCATTTATGACCACTCCTTTTCTCTCTTCTGCTGTCTTTTTGAGTCAGCCTGTCATATTTACTACACGCACAATATCAACAAGTCAGTTTCCGATCGTACGTTGCACGATTTGTGTGGCAATTTGCCACTCTGATACGCTTAAATCATGTTCCCTATCGTATCTATTTTCACATTAAGTTAGTGCTGCCTAGTGTTGCTGTTCACCTTTTGTTTCACTAATTCCGTTGTCAAACATTGCGGTAAAAAAGCTCGGATAGAAAGCCAAACGAGGAGCTTACACTAAAGACCGAGCGTACTGGTATCTATTGTAGCAACAACAATGGAGCATGCATGCGTAATTAGCGTGGACAAAACATTTCCGACACGCTGCGAGGCGTATCTCTGAAAGCCGAACTATGTAAATGTGTGCGACGCACTATCCAATCGCAGGCGAGATGCCGCGCCGTAGCAACGCTGGGCATAGTGGCGCGGCGTTCGAAAGAAGATCGAAACTGACGAGTGCGCTCCAACATAGGGTGTTTAAAATTCCATTTTAGGTAGGAAAAACTTAGTGTTATGCTGTGAAATTCAGTGTATATGTAGAAAACATATCAAAGATTCAAATTCTGCAAAAACCCAAAATCGAAAAAAATAATGGTCAAAATGTTTGTACCCCGCCTAGGAGGGAATTTGCCTTTGCGACTTTTGCCTGAAACCGTTGTCGCGGGTCACATATGTACATGTAACAAGTTTACTGTATAACACATATTCATTTAAAGTTCATATATTTTCAATTCAATTCAATTCAATTCATTTTATTTTCATACTTCTCATTTATGAACATTACAACAGAAACCAGACAAGTTCTTTTACCTTGTGAACAATGTGCAGAAAACAAACAATATACAAGGTGATAACACAGTAATTACATGTAATGATAACTGGTCAAAATCGAAATCGAAATGGGGTTGATCAAAGAGAAGTATGACGGGACCTACATGAAAGCTAGCTTGTTTGGCTGTAAGCCCCGAGTAATCAGTGTTTGTGAAAAAGAAACGGAGAATGGATAGAAGATAAGACCAGAATGATGATGTAGGTTGCCAAATTTTATGTAATAAAAAAGAAGAAGAAAAAGAAGAAGAAGAGAACAAACAAACTATACATTAATATGAACTTACTGTGACCGAGCCATCATTATTATACAGCCTACTTTGTATATATAGTATAACCTATTGTTGCATTAAAACTTTCACCAGGATATGATCAGTAAGACACAAAAAGTTAACATGTACAGCTATTAAGCCATTTGGTGCCTGCCGTCAAGCTCTGCATAGAAGGTTAGAGAGGGGTAGAGGGAAAGATGAAGAGAGGGAAACGAAGTAGAATGTGGAATTGCTAATGATGAATTCAGAGAGCCTGATGGCAAGACCCCAAATGGAATCTGCAACGTGTTGACAAAATGTTTGATTGGACAATAACATACCACAGTATTACATAAGACATTACGACTGTTCAGTGTCTGCAAAATATGCACTCAATAAAAACTCTTTCAATTTACGTTTAAAGGAATATAAAGACGAGCAGCTTGTTATTTCGGGGGAGAGGTCATTCCAGTATCTAGGGCCCGTATACTTTATCGTTTTTTTAGCGAAAATTGTTCGAGTACGTGGAAGGTGAAATGCATCACTTTGGCGGGTAGGATAATTGTGAATCAAATAGTTTTTTCTGAACATGCGAGTGAAAACATCCGGTAACTCATTGGCAGAAAATTTGTACATAAATATGATATATACACTGCAGTTTGTCAGCTATAGTGAAACAAACCAGCAAATGGATGTATAATCATTCTTCTTGTCAAACAGCAAATGAATTACATATTAAACACAACAAAGAATCTACAATGTTTTTCAGGAAATGTTGTAAATGAAGTGAATTGCTTTATCTTCATATTTATTAAGGGCGTTGAGTTGGCTCAGTCAGTAGCGCATCTGCCTCACGGTCACGCGGCCCAGGTTCGAACCCGAGTCTGGACTGAGCAATGTTGTGTGTAAGCATACCATCCCCTCTAGCAAGAGACAAAACACTCTGTCCCTCGGATAGGACATAAAATGGAGGTCCCGTGTATGAGAGAGCAACAACTCATGCACGTAAAAGATCCAGCTTCATTCATTCATTCATCGCAAAGAGTAGGGTGTTTAACCTGGTGAAGTGGTCCCACCTCACATCCAACTGGACCCCATGGAAGACCAGCTTAATGTAGCTGAATCTGGGCTATCCAGCCATCTTCTCAGATGGAAAATGAACAAACAAACAAACAAACAATCAATGTCTATCAATAATCGTCAATTTCCTGCTTCATTAAACAATACATATTAGAAAGAACTTAGTAATGAAATTCTGATAGCACAATGATAACAAATAATTTGTTAGCATGATCTCCATAGCAATAATCTGCAAATGTATGGTTTCTTTACTTCTTGGATGGATTAACGACTACCCAGCTGTATGAATTAAAAAACTAAAGATACAGTGTACATGCCATACAGGAAGAGTAGAAGGAAAAGAAAGTATATATATTCATGTATATATGGATTTATTTGTCCATTTCAATGTAATAAGCCCTAATAAAAAATTTATTTAAAGATATTTACCTGTCCTGCCCTCAGCTTCCTTATAGCCTCCAGAGCCTTGATGTATCTGAAAAGAAGAAAAAAATATTTACTTATTTTTTTTTTAAGTGAAAGCTCAATTAATGAAGAGTTATCTTCTGACTCACAAAGAGCTCCGTAGATCAAATGCTCATGTGACTATCACAAGTTCACCTTCCACTCATTCACCCATTCAAACAATTTCTTAAGAAGAACATAGCAACTTGGGGGGAGGGGTTGAGGGACCTCCAGGGGGTAGCATGGCGTCTATTTTGTATATTCTTTCAAACTGATCAAAATATCTTCCAATTTTGCAGAAAATTTGACCATGCATTTTCAGAAAGGAGTTGCAATGTGAAAACTAGCACCTAATTTCGTCCTAGCTCTAAGAGGTCCACCCCGTATCTGCCATTTACAAGCAAAATTGTAAGTACACTTACTAAAAATATTTACTCAAAGCATTTCTGTTTTCTTTGGTTCAGGGGAGCAAAAGAAAAAAAAACAAAAAACAGGCAAGCACTTACTGCAGGATCAAAGATTTAAAAATGAGCAATCTTTCCCACATTTTTCTCCAATTATCAAAATATCTTTTATCAACTAGATTTAATGACATCAACTGTAGGCACCCCCCCCCCCAGATCTTGGCTGTCGACCGTGCGATCATGATGAAAAATCAGCACACACATTGCCTGCGACATAATCTACAAAACTGTAAGAGTTGATCTACGAAAAATGATCATTTACGCTACTTTATGCTAATTTGCGCATAATGTACAGTATGCATGAAATCAGACCATTTGTTATATAACACTGAATTTTACAAAAATGGTGTTTATATCCGTTGTGGTGTCCTTCAGCACATGTAAGTGAAAAAATTGTGCCATCCAAACAGATTCCTAAGTACTTCATTGTTTTTTAATTCTTTGTGTATTTCCTTGTTTTCAGACTTTTTTTTTTTTATTGATAAAATGTTTCAGCTCCTGTTAAGAGAATGAAGATATATTATTAATTGATTTTAATCAAATATAAGAAAAAATGACCATGCTTTCATGAAATTTGAAAATTTCATACATACACATGTACATATTTAGGCGTAACTTGGTAAATGCGTGCCTACGTCGCAAATTTGGTGTCAAATGATGCAACAGACTCTAAAGAACTTAAATTTCTGCCATGCTTGTGAAATGATGGCACTACTTACCTCGTGGCAGCAAATATCTCATCAAACTTAGTCTTTAGTGTCTTGCCGTCACTTAGAGGCCTATCAAAGGAACATAATGTGGAAGCAGAAAAAAAAAGAAGATAAATGTTACATTTTTAAGGGTGATCATTAAATTGGCACCTCTGAATTTCACTGCATATCTTAAATGGGAAAAGGATTAGATGGAAGTGGTTACATTCTTTAAATCTGCACAGACTCAACCAGGAAGCTAAATTTTCTATTTAGTGTGTCAATTAGTTATAGACTGAGCAATTTACAGGATTTCAAACATGCTGAAACTGAAAAGGCTTTCAAACATGCTGAAACTGAAACAAATCATGGCTGGACAACAAAGGACACAAAAGTTAGATTTGCTTTTCACAAATACCATGTGAAACACCAGGAATGAAGGGTAAATGTTATGATACAAAGGACACAGCTGCAAGCCACAGGAATGTGGTTTTCAGGCCTCCTTGGGGTGATATTATGCACTCTCCTGTTAAAGCCAAAACATAAAATGTGTACATGTAGTTCTCAGAAAGGCTCAAAATTCATCTTTCACCATTTGGAATTTGCCTGCAATGCATGTATCGACATCAAAAGGCTCTTACAAAGAAACTTGGCTGGCTGACACAATTTGCCGAAACAATGAGTTGTTTTGGAGCAGTCTGAGATCAAAGTGTAAAGAACCCTTCGTGTTCTGTAGTGGGTAGGTAGAACATCAAGTGATGATTGATCATGCCCTAGCAATGGCATTTTCCAACAAGCTCCATGCAATTCATTCTAGCAGGGAAGATCATTCAGTTGATACTGCTGTGGCCAAATTTGACTATCAATGATTAATCAATTGATTATAAAAAAAAAAATATGTAGCAACCATGATCAGGTATGATTACAACTGTGATACTTCCGGCAAACCTTTATGGCTAATATTTTGCATTTTTGTTGTTACCAAACTAAAATTGTGCTTTTTCTACAGTTGTTATTTCACACATTTCTACTTTAGCGTAATAAACACATGTGCATTTTAGAGCAAAAATTGACAGTTCGGCAGGGATATGAAAAATGCATTTTCCCTTTTAAAGAGGAAATCCGATTAGGTTGCCCTTTCTAATATGTGTAGCAGTATGATTCTGAAAAAAATACAGGGTGAAAAAAAAAGAGTAGTATGGCTATACATGAGGCAGAGTAATTCATTCTAAGGTACGAGTTACCTTGCCAAGAACCACACGGATTATGCCTTTCAAATATATATTGATCCCACAAAGAAACAAACAAGTTAATATACTGTTGCCACATCTGTTCGTCATTAATCATTTCTTTAATATCAACATGACCGATCAAACATATCCAAATCCCAGGTCTATTCATGGTGCCTTGGCAAGGCTATGGTTTCTCTACACTGCTATTGAAATCTAAAGCTCAATACATGCAAATGGCACTTTCACACTTTCACATGGTAGCACTTTCGAAGTCATAAAAACCACAATTGTCTATACAAAGACATGTGAATCAGCCTTTTGCCACTGCCATATTGCACAACCAGTATGATCTCTGCCGCCTGGTTGATTGTCTCACATGCACTGTACAATTTCCCCTTGTAACCTAACCAAACACCTTCCATGTTTCCCTTCCCTGTTGCCCCTAATTTTAAGACTTTTAGTTCTTGCTGTACAAGGTTATACATATCTCACAATCACCTCAATGTGGCCAACATAAGTTTCATCTCATTTTTCCATCTATATTCGTTAGTTTTCAAATTCATACCTACCAGGGAAATACAACTCTATCTTGAATCTAATAGCCCTTGTTGTTCATCTGAAAACTGACTAATTACATGACTCATTTTGACACATCATATTCATAATGAATGTTTGTTGTCTTTCCCTGAATGTTCACTTATTGAAAATTGAGAGATCTTTCTTTAAGGGGGGTTACAGATTTGCTTGAAATGGGGATTCAGGTTTGGATTTTTTGTGAGATAATTAGAAACCACTCAATGAAATATTATAATAACATAATAATAATTCTTAAGGGAATTAAAAATTAATTTGATGAAAATCAAAGTTTGATGAGAACGAAGAGGTCCTAATAAACTGTGGGACCCACCTTTTATTACGACCATTATTATAATTATTCTATTATTAAAGAATGTCTTTATTAATCTCACCCATTTTATAACTGATTTTCATCAAATAAACCCATAATTCCACTTAGAATTGTATGCTCTTTAATAGTTCACATCAGTGGTTTCTAATCATCTCACAAAAAGTTCAAATGTCAATCCCCATTTCAACCAAAACTATACCACCCCTTTCATTTTCCAGACACCTCTTTATTTATTTATTTTTTACTTTATTGTAACATTTTGCTATCCATTATAGTACCTACCAATATCGTAATGGCTAATAATTCATGTTCTTGTTTTCACTCTACAGCTACTTTCTTTTTGACAAGTTCCAGTAGTCTCTTCTTATGTCAGAACAAGTTCATAGATCTTCTCATAATTTCTTCTTATAACAGATCTATTCCATGTTAATAGCAGTCCATTTCAGGGCGACAAAATGCTACACTGAGCTAATACAGAATGTTTAGTGCTGCTTGGTAGTATACATAGCATTAAATGTACACTGGTTCATGTTTGGTTTGACTGGGATGTAGACATGTACATTCAGTCAGAAGAATAAGGAGGAGAAAGAGGCAAAGAAAAAGAATTATAATGTAGGAGGAAGAGACTTACAAAGGAGGGAGAAGAAGTTGAGGTTAGTATGATGATGATAATGAGGAGGAGGAGGAGGAGGAAGAGGAAGAGGAGGAGGAGAAGAGGAGAAAGCACTTTATGTGACTTGGAGGATAGGTAAAGACAGGGAAGGAGAGACAATGAATGACAGTGGAAGGGGAAAAACAGACGAAACAATATGCTGTAAAAGTGGAAATTGATTCCGCGGAATTAAAAACACGCAAAACTCTTCTTACTCGGCCAAGCGCGAAAAATTAGTCGCGCGAAAATATCCACTTTTACAGTGTCTGGTGATAATTGGATGACAATGCTGATAATGATAATTGTAATGTATTCTGATTAAGCAGACATAAAACACTCACAAAATCATGAAAGTCATAATGAAATCAGTGTAACCATAGCAGAATAATCTAATTGAAGTTGCATCTCTAACAAACCATGTTCTGTAAAACTCAGGTGAATGAAGTGAGGGAAACATTGCAAAAACTGAATTGAAAGTAGAAAGTTACAAAAGTACAAAATGTGATTTTTTTTTTTTTGGAGGGGGGGGGGGGTGTCAGTTGTAATACTCCGTTCCAAAGAAACCCCCCCCCCCCCAAGAAAAAAGAAAAAAAAGAAGAAGATAAATACATGACTAAATGATACTGCTTTGGTTGCCAGGGTGATTATGCTCTTACCAGTTTGCATCCTCCTGGTGGCAGAAGATGACATTGTTGAGGACAGGTTTGGACACTCCCAGGCACTCTACCATCTTTAGATCACAAAGACAAAGACAATAAGATATCATTTAAAACAATGATAACGATAATCATGGCAAGAATCTATAATCAAACAACTTCAGTCACTACGATACTGAAAGAACAGCAGTAGTAGGCAATAGCATTTCACTATGATGTATATTGTTGCTTTGCGATATTTCATTTCTTTCTTTGTTTAATTTTCCATCTGAGAAGATGGCTGGAATGCCAGTATCCAGCTGCCCTCTCTACCTGGTCTTCCATGGGGTCCAGTTAGATGTGAGGTGTACCACTTCACCAAGTTCTGCATCCTTATTTTTGAAGTGAATGCATAAAGTGGGATCTTTTACATGCCTGGGTTGCGACTCTCACACACAGGACCTCCACTGTATGTCCTATCTGAGGGACAGAGTGTTTTTGCCTCTTACTAGAGGGGACGGTATGACTTCACACAACATTGCTCAGCTAGACTCAGGAATCAAACCCAGGTCATATGGATTGGGAGACAGATGCACTGCTGACAAACCCAAATATTTTGGACAGCTAATGAGAGAACAAGGCAAGTGCCAAATTGTGTCTCGCCCATTCGCATAGAAGAAATTAATGTTAATCTTATTCCTGGAAATTCATTGACCTGCCTATGACCTTTGACCTGGTGGTGACCATCAACTCCCCAAGGGACATTTACCATCCAAGTTTGGTCCCAAATGGACAAAGGGATAAAAAGTTAAGAGCCATAATCGAAATGCACCGTAAAAACTTAACATTGGGCTCTAAAAGTTCATTGACCCATGCTTGTGACCACTGACCTTGTGGTGACCATCCACTCCCCAAGGGACATCTACCATCCAAGTTTAGTCACAAATGGAGTTATGGATCAAAAGTTATGACCCATAATAGAAACGCACCATAAAAACTTAACATTGGGCTCTAAAAGTTCGTTGACCCCTGCTTGTGACCTTTGACATTGTGGTGATCATCCACTCCCCAAGGGACATCTACCATCCAAGTTTAGTCCCAAATGGACAAAGGGATAAAAAGTTAAGAGCCATAATCGAAATGCGCCATAAAAACTTAACATTGGGCTCTAAAAGTTTGTTGACCCCTGCTTGTGACCTTTGACATTGTGGTGATCATCCACTCCCCAAGGGACATCTACCATCCAAGTTTAGTCACAAACAGACCTACGGATCAAAAGTTATGACCCATAATAGAAACGCACCATAAAAACTTAACATTGGGCCCTAAAGTTCATTGACCCTGCCTGTGAGCTTTGACCTTGAGGTGACCTTCATATATGGTAAAATGTGAAACTTTGTATGACCCCTCTTCCCTCGAAGTTTGATTGCAATTGAAGCCCAGAGTAAAGAGTTATTGAAGTTTTTGTAGCGTTACGGACAGACTACGGGCGGACGGGCGCTACGACGGACAGACGGACAGACGGACAGACGGACAGACGGACGGACGGACGGACGAACGGACGGACGCCGCAGGCGATCCCTTAGTCTCCCCTCACCTCCGGTGGGCTCGACAAAAATGAAATAGCTACTGCCAGCAAGCTATGTATCTTTACACCATGCCAGTCTATGTTATAAAAATAAATAAACTGGGACTGCTCCTAAAGTGGTCAGTGCAAAGGGCAACCACTTCAGCCCATCTCATAGACATTGGGGATGATTACTTCACAGACAATTCTATTCAGAACAATCATCGGTCTGCCAACTGCAGCCAAAAGTCATTAAACAAGCTGTACTGTCCTTGCTCTGCATTTCACACACAAACTTTAGATACTTACTTCTCGATCAATTTCTGCACATCTGGAACTGATACTGTGCCTCTGTAAGAAAACAATAAAAAGAAAGTCGAAAGTGTTCTCTCTGTTTTTCTATACACATGTGTCGATTTTACATCCTTCTGTAAGTAGTTGTACAACTGTATGAAAAGTATTATTCCACATGAATTTATTTATTGCTAAACTTCTTAAAGGTCCCAAAGAAAGTTCTTCCATTTTGATTCAAGGAAAGAAAATAATGCAAAGGAGATTGGCACAACATTCCGTGTGATACATGTATAACAAAATATATGTGACCTGCTACAACAAAAGGATCCGAAAGTCGGGGGAGGACAATTTTCTGAAAATGGCATGACATTATTTCCTTACCCTTCTACTTTAATTTCATATTATAGCACAACTCATAAAAGTACTCGGTTGTGGAGATATTGATGATGTTATCAGCGCATGTCAAGTGGTTCAGGAAATCAGTTTTGAGAAAAACGCCTTCAAAGTTTTCCTTCCGATGCTATCATGTTCAAGGGGAGGCGAGACAGTTTTCTTCGCTTGACAATAGAAAGCATGCTCCTTGCGACCTCCGGGATGTTCATTCAAGTTAGCGCCAGCGGTCTACACACGACCTATCAGTAATCAAGATACCTTGCACTGACCAATAAGATCACTCCCTTGTTGCTAGGGGCGAAGTCTAGCTGCAACGCTATTTAAAATCCAAATCTTCGGACACGTTTCTGTTACATTGAAAGTCAGAAAATCATGGCCTAAAAAAATGCTGATTTCTTGCCTTTCCTTTAATCATTTAGCTTCGAAATTATGGCCGATGATAGACAAAACATTAGACTACAAAATTATGCCAAAAACAGAAATCTGATTGCTTTGACCAATTTTGATGACGTGACTTCATACTCGATTTTCTCTGCCCAGCCGTCAGCGACTTTAGGATCCTTTTGTTGTAGCGGGTCACATACACATGTATATCAAATCATTCCCTTTCTGCCCCTCCTGTTGCCAGGCATAATCTAAAGTACAAGCAGGCACATCCCACTTTATTGTAATATTTCATTCCAAAATTGGGGGAAGTACCACTTCAGGTAATAATTTCAAAGCTTTACTACTGCAGAAAAAAAAAAAAAACCTTTGCACATTCTATACAACAAAAGAAAAAGGAAGGAAAAAATTATCAAAGGCATGGTACAGTTTCGGTTAAGATGAGGCTTCACGTTTCCAACGATTTTTGTATGATGATTTTTTGAGACATTGAAAATCCTCTCATGAAACAAGGAAAATCATTTGACTCTAAGTGAAATTCAAAATTCATTTAATGAAAATTGGCTTTGAAATGGTTACTTTTAATAGTTCAATCTATTTGCTGCTATCACTGGATAGAAGTCTACAGCAATATGTGATGTCACAACAATAAAAAGAAAATAAAAAGAGAATTTCACAGATGTCTATTCTTTCTTTTTAATGAAAAGGACACATTCTCTTGACTTATTACTGATATAGCATGTTAACCTGTTGAGGAAAGCTAATTTCGCTACAACATGCATTTCCCAAAGACAAGTTTGCCCGAGTATACTTAGGACTTGTCCTCAACGGGTTAAGGGTTATACTACTAACCCTCCCTCCTGATAGAGGTAAGTTATGACCTTTTTCATTCTGCTAGAAAAACTGAAAGTTATAGTGATAGGATACACCTGTTGATCTGTATTTCCTTTGTTTTTGCATTATTGTGGTAAGAATAGCAAACTTTGGAATGGATTGTTTCTCTACATTTCTGCAATCTTTGTTCACTGAATCCACATTTGAAGGAATATTCCCCCAACAATACTCATCTTACCTCTCCAAAGTTGTCTTCTCTCAGAATGGTTGCTTCAAGAGACTTGAACTCTATCTTTTTTCTCTGCAGAGACAAGCAAAAATAAGGATGTGCTTTGAAATAGCAAATTATAGATTGTTCATGATAAAGACTAAAATGTTCATTTTACAGGGTTTATTGGTGTTTAGACATAATTCATTCTACATAAGTTTCTATATGATTCCCACAATGTACAATGTACTTAGAGCTACTGTTACTGTATGTGATTATGAAATGGTCTACACTCAGTAAAAAAAAGGAAGAAAGTAAACAATTTTTTGAGTTCATCTTTCTCAAAGACTATTTGATTGACAATGATGTTTCATATCGTACCATGTTAAAGGTATTAAAAAATTTTATTGGCTATCAACCTACTAGGTCAATAAAAAGAGAAACTTTACACATGAGTGAACACATTCATTTTTCTCTTCCATGGCACAAAAGTAAAAATTGGAAAATGGACAAGCTGTTTTTGAAACGTGTATGCTCTCCATTATAACAATGAGAACAAAACACAAATTCAACACAATATAAATGCAAATTAATTTGCAAAAATCAATCTATGATCTCTATAAAGTTTCTATAACCCTCTAAAGATAAAGAAAGACAAAAAATAATGGCAGAAATTGAATAATCTTATGTCAAATCCGTAGTCAAAAGACATAAGAGAAAAAGTAATGGTAACAAAGAAGGTTAAATTTGAAACGTTAATCCAAATTAAGAAAACTTGAAATGATATTTGGTTCTTAAATTTGTCTTGTGCATTCTTAAATTCCTTAACTAAAAGGTGAAATGAAGAAATTCTGTTGTTTTTATCACCTTTGTGGCTTACTCCCTATGTCATTTAATGTTTGAATTGACCCAGCCTATGACCTTTGACCTGGTGGTGACCTTCAACTCCCCAAGGGGCATTTACCATCCAAGTTGACCCATGCTTGTGACCACTGACCTTGTTGTGACCTTCAAATCCCCAAGGGACCTCTACCATCCAAGTTTGGTCACAAACGGACCTACATGTGTATGGATCAAAAGTCATGACCCATAATAGAAAAGCACCATAAAAACTTTAACAGTGGGCTCTAAAAGTTCGTTGACCCATGCTTGTGACCATTGACCTTGTGGTGACCATCCACTCCCCAAGGGACATGTACCATCTAAGTTTAGTCACAAATGGAGCTTTGGATCAAAAGTTATGACCCATAAAATAGAAACGCGCCATAGAAACTTAACATTGGGCTCTAAACTTCTTTGACCCCTGCTTATGACCTTTGACCTTGTGGTGACCATCCACTCCCCAAGGGACAGCTACCATCCAAGTTTGGTCACAAATGGAGTTATGGATCAAAAGTTATGACCCATAATAGAAATGCGCCATAAAAACTTAACATTGGGATCTAAAAGTTCGTTGACCCATGCTTGTGACCATTGACCTTGTGGTGACCATTCACTCCCCAAGGGACATCTACCATCTAAGTTTTGTCACAAATGGAGTTACGGATCAAAAGTTATGACCCATAATAGAAACACGCCATAAAAACTTAACATTGGGCCCTAAAGTTCATTGACCCCTGTCTGTGAGCTTTGACCTTGAGGTGACCTTCATATATGGTAAAATGTGAAACTTTGTATGACCCCTCTTCCCTCGAAGTTTGATTGCAATTGAAGCCCAGAGTAAAGAATTATTGAAGTTTTTGTAGCGTTACGGACAGACGACGGACGGACAGATGGACGGACGGACGACGGACGGACGACGGACGGATGACGGACGGACGATGGACTGACAGACGCCGCAGGCGATCCCTTAGTCTCCTCTCACCTCCGGTGGGCTCGACAAAAATGAATGTGTTCACTCATGCATAAAGTTCCCTTTGTATAAACCTACCAAGTTGATAGCCAATTAAATAATCTTTAATACGGTATATGACACAATGATTTTTATCAAAATCTTCTATGAAAAGTATTAACTGGTAAAAGTGTTTACTTTCTTTCTTTGCTTCCGAAAATATCAACGCCCTCTAGACTAATGACAAAAGAAGTAGCAGGCTGAGCTGGATGAGGTGTTGACTTTGTCACAGGCGGGAACTTCAGTGCAGTGAGGGCACTTTTTGTGGAAGGGACTACCGTAAGAAAAGAGTCTGGATGCCAGACTTATTGCTCATGAGAGGTGATCTTTGAAACTATGTGACACCTGCAGAAATACCGTGGTGTGTTGAACCTACTGCAGTTGCCTCATTTGACAGTCAGTGAGGAATTACAATAACTTAATTAAAAAATCAAAAATGTTTACATTATTGCATTGATAATATAATATTTTGGATTGAAGTGAACTTGTTTTATGATATACAGTCGCTGTATCTTTTCATAATCACATGCATGTCAAGATACAGTTCTGAACTTTTAATCTGGACAAAGGTTTATCAATGGCATTTCAAAATGATAGTCCATCCATAAATAAAGGTTACACACTTCATAAAGAAAGGGTTTGACAACTCTCTTATGGTAAGCTCTATGATAAAAACAATTCAGTATATATAAAGTGAGCTCTGCAGACAGGGCTCCCTTTTAATAAATGTTTTTATTGATATAGAGTGCATTGTGGAAGTTCTGAAACTGAAATCTCATGTCCAACATGTCCCTTTTAATGAAATGTTTTTATTGATATAGAGTGCATTGTGGAAGTTCTGAAACTGAAATCTCATGTCCAACAGGCACTGTCACGTCTGATGAGAAAGTTTCGTCTTACAAAAGCAGGCTCTTTGCTTTAAATAGAGGGCAGTTTATGACTCTTCAGCAACGGAGGCAAATGGATACTGCAACTTTTGAAAAGGCTGAACTCTTGCACCAATTTCCCATAAAACTATGAAAGGCATAAAAAAGAACTACAGACAACTCCCATTACAACAAAGTCCTCGGGACTGAGAGTTTTCTTTCCACATATCAAAATTTCATTATAGTCAGACAATAAAGTGTGAGTGTTAAAAGGGACTGTACAGTACTGGTTGAGGTGACGATTCAGCTTGTAACGTTTTGCAGGATATTTAGAAACCACTCTATGATATGTTAAAGAGCATACAATTCTAAGGGGAATCAAAAGTTTATTTGATGAAAATTGGTTTTGAAATGACTGAGATATCCGAAAACAAGGTACAAGAAAGAGATCCTAATAAAATTCATGGCCTGTCAATTTTATTAGGATCATTTTTTTTTTGGGATATCTCAGCCATTTCAAGGCCAATTTTCATCAAATAAACATTGAATCCTTATAATCGATAAAAATGTTATAATCCTGAATCCTCACCTCACCCAGTACTGTACAGTCCATTTAAATAATAAGAGACAGAATGCAGCTCAAAAGGCATATAAGACCGGGTTGAAACATTTTACCGCTTTAAAATTATCCCCCACCCCCGTAAAAAAATCATGGGGGGTTCCAAACAAACCTTCTGAGTTGCCACAAGATTTCTTGTCACCACAACATCTTTTCCTGCCTTGTCCTTGAAACGCAGCTTGACCTGTGCTTTGACCTCTGTTTCATGGGCAACCTTAGATATAAAAAGAAAAGATGTTATAGAAAGTCAACGAGGCTAGATTTATTAAATCTTTGAGAGTTCAAGATGAGTTCAAGTTAACTGAACTACCTTCCTTGCTTCCATCATCTTCTAAACCAACCATGATTGGTCAATTACTTGTAGTTTTTCAAGGTTGATGCCTTACACTAGAATTCAAGCCTTTACAGGCTTGAAAGTCTTTACAATGGAATACACAAATAAAAATTTCAATACTAATAATCATTACTTTTCTATGATTACATGAACAATTACACTAAAAGCAATTTTTTACAAGATGAATTCTACAATGTATGATGCTTGGATTTTCACTGATACCCAACATGATTGTAATGATACTAATCTGCCAAAATCGGAATACAGTATCCCATTAAACTGCTAATGTCATCCTTAACAATTCCATGCTCTATTCAAGGGAGCATTCCTGATATCTTCAAAGAAAAAAAAATAATAAAACAAAAATATGCAGCTACAAACAGCAGTCACAGTGCAATATTTTCCGAGCTGCTGGTTTCTATTTGTGACCGTGCATCACAAAACGAACAAGAAGTCGCACACACTGATTTTGTGTGAGGACTGAAAATAGGTGAAATGGGTCAACCTAGCTGATCTTGACTTTTTCATATTTTCTGAAAGAGCAAGTCTTCTTCTACATTATGCTAAAATTTGGGATCATAAAACGGACAGGAAAGTGTCTTTTTAGCAGTTTATCTCGAACAGCTTTTTGGTAGAATAGTGTGATTATGTGTGTCTTTAGAGCCCCCTTTTCATTTCATAAAAGACCTTGAACACACTCTTCACTTTCAACTCTAATAACTTTTGGAAGGATAATGCTACCGCTTTGAAAGTTGGTATTAATTATGGACAGAATGTGTTAATAAGGCATGCTCATTTTCAGTATAATCTGATAATCCCTTCATTTTTGTTACTCTGGTGGTTTCCATCCTGTTTTTTGTCCCATTCATCACACAGCCGGCACGGCTAGGTAAAAATTTAGCGCTTGAACAGACACTGTACTTCAGAGCCTCTTTTCTCAGTTCACACTTTTCCCAAGTGTGTGCTTTCTTTCCAATATTTAGATAGGTTAGGAGAGTCCATTTGATTTGAGTTATACATCATTTTAAAGCTTAAAGTCTGCTCTTTCAGAATATGCTCTCAACTGAAATTTCATGTCTGGCAACTTTGTGTTCATTTTGTGAGGCAGGGTCACATTTACAATTAACAAACAAACAACTACGTACCATGCAATGAGCCTCAATATCTAAGAGACTATTCCAGATAATTTCATCGAATGTGTCATGGAAATAATTGAATAGGTTTGCCATGGTAATATTTCCAAAGGACTGTGGTTTACATTAAAAAACTAGAAATGTCGCTATGGCGACTGATGCCTCCGCCATAATGCATGATTCTCTCAATAGTTGTATAGTACAATGTCTTCACAATGTGTGATGACAGTTTCACATAACTGGCAAAATATTGATATGACAGGTTTGTCAGAAATGTCTTGAATGTTCACTTTCCTCAAACTGAGTTTGCTATAATTGTCTAAGAGTGCAGGTACACATATTTGGGGAATTGAGGACTTTTACTTGACTTCTGACCGACCCTGTTATAAGTTTATGCATTAAGTAATTTTCAAGGTATGAAGAAAGAGTGTAATTACAGTACAAAATATATATATTTTCTATTTAAACCTGACCTTTGACCTTCTGGCTGGAAATTTCCCAGAGAATCTCCATTAGGTAATACATGTTTATATTAAGTTTTAAAACTAATAATTCACGCATTGCATATACTAGTATATGAGGGAAACAGTAACATTTTGAGGAGTTGACCTTGACCTTTGACCCCTGACTATTGACCCATGACCCCTAAATTCCCTAGGTAGATAATCCCTGCCAGTCAGTACATGCATATGTACCAAGTTCCATGAAGATACATTGAACCATTTGCGAGAAAAGTGAAATTGCAACATTTTCACCTAACCTTTGACCTTTGACCTTATGACATGAAACTCTCTCTGGAGAATGTTTATGCAGTAGTACATGTCTACACTAAGTTTCAATAAAATACCTTTGGGCATTGCATAGATATAGGGGAAATAGCAACATTTTTAGCATTTGACCTTGACCTTTTGACCTTTGACCTCTTGCCAATGTCACTAAAATCTCCTCAACTAATTGCCCCATCATACATCATCCTTGGACCAAGTTTGGTGAAAGCTGCTTCATCCAGTTTTGAGTTATCACATAAACAGATAAACTTTAGGATTTGAACTTGATCTTTACCTTTGACCTCTGTCCGATTTCACTAAAAAACTAATCATGTAATATATTGTCCCATCATACATCATCCTCGGACAAAGTTTGGTGAAATTTGCTCGATCCAGTCTTGAGTTATCGCGTAAACGGATACAATTTCATGATTTGACCTTGACCTTTGATCATTTCACCCAAAATCTAATCAAGTAATTGCCCTATCATACTATATACTTGGGCCAAGTTTGGTAAAATTCCAGTCAATATTTCTCAAGTTATCGCGTAAACAAATGTGGACGTACGTACAGACAGACAGACAACCCGAAAACATAATGCCTCCGGCACCACTTCGTGGCGGAGGCATAAAAATAAACAAAGGGAACCTCAAGTTTCAAATTAACATTCTAGATAATTTCCAGAAAATTTTACAGACATTTATTAAAGATACTGTAAAAGTGTATATTTTCGAGTGACTAATTTTTTGCGCTCAGCTGAAGAAGAAAAGTTTAATGTTTTTAATTCCACAGAATCAAGACATCAATTACTGGAACATATGTCAAGCAAAAATATTAGCATGCTTTTTCTCGCTAGTTTTTGGTTGTGTGAAAATGTCAACACAGTAAAACTTTCCACTTTTACAGTACAGTCATTTTTGCAGCACACTAGTTTCATACAAAAGGTCACGTAATTACAAAAACTTGATTGGGCAGAGCCCAGGGGCTTCCTTGTGGAACTTTTTAGATCAGCTGTACTGAGCATCATGTACTGCACAAATCAGCCATCACGTCAAAGAAACCACATTTCTGCGGCTTGGTGCTGTGTACTTTATAGCAAATGAATGAAAGAAAAGATGAAGGGAATGCTTACTTTGGGGTCATGAATGAAGGCAGCACCCTTGCTACCAGGTGGGAAATCCCCAGAGCAGATGTATTTGAGACACTCGATGATAGTCTATAAATAACAAAGAAAAACAAGAGAGACAGAAAGACAAACTTAATTGTGATACTAATAACAATGAAACTCGAATCCCATAAAGCATAATCGATTTGCAACATATAGTGTGTTTATCTTGCAGGGTATTTCAGGTCTTATCTCAAACTTGCATGCTTAAGGTGCAGCTCTTTAACACCATGTATCCATTTAAACACCCGTAAGTTCACTAAGAAGAATAAAAGGGATATTTTTAATGCAACATGATGGCAGAAGTTTCACTATCATATGACATAAAAAGAGTTGCAATTTTTCATACCATGTGTAGTTATATAAGAATATTGCATTAATATCATGCTGTAAAACTTAAACTAATCTGGCATTTAAACTACCTAATTGTGACACTAGACTCTACAAGTACATGATATCTCTGCACACACATTACATAATAATGATAATGTTTTAACAAGATATTCATGGAGTAGTAAATGCTGCTGAAAAGAATAAGAAAGTAATATCAACTGTATGCTATTGGCATAAGTATTGGCAGATGAAACTAGAATTATCACTGATGGTGATTAATATCCCTGCCCCTAGTGTTGCTTTAGTTTGTGATGTCACGAGGGCAATGATGTTAATACCAAGTTTGTGCACTTGTCGAATTGGAAACAGAATAATTTTACTTTACTGTACAATTACAGAGTTGATACTGAGTTCCACAAGGTTTGGGTAAAAAGTGTGGTTACCATGGCAATGCATTGTCTGATACAAAGACAAGGGACATTTTGCATAACTACACTTAAAGACCATCATACACACCAAATTTGACCTTCATAGCTTGAATGGTTTATTTTGATACAAAAAAGATTGGTTACCATGGCAACACATTTTCCTCAAACTAACACATTGGTGTCTTGCAAAACTACACTTCTACATTATGATACATACTAAATTTGACTTTAATTGTGTGAATGATGGAAAAGTTATTCGATCTGCAAGGTTTTGGTAAAATTGTGGTTACCATGGCAACGGTTTATGTGACAAACACAAAAATTATGTGTTCCGCATCTATACCTCAGGGCCATAATGCCTATCAAATTGCTTGAAAACTGTGGAAGAAGTTCAATCCACAGGATTAAAAAAAATCCCCATAAAAACATGCAGTTACCATGGCAACGCATTGTCCGATACAAATACAAGGACATTTTGCAAAACTACACTTAAAGAGCATCATACACACCAAATTTTACCTTCATAGGTTAAATGGTTCAATTTGATACAAAAATGAGTGGTTACCATGGTAACACGTTTCTTATATTAACGCATCAATTGGTGTCTTGCATAACTACACCTCCCGATCATCATACATACTAAATTTGACTTTAATTGCTTGAATGATGTGGAAGTTATTCAATCCACAAGGTTTTGGTAAAATGATGGTTACCATGGCAACACTTTATCCGACAAACACAAAAATTATATGTTCCACATCTATGCCTCAAGGCCATAATGCCTATCAAATTTGATTTCAATTGCTTCAAAACTGTGGAAGTTGTTCACTCCACAACATTTCAAAGAAAACATGCGGTTACCATGGCAATGCTTTGTCAAGTACAAACACAAAGAGTGTCTTGCATAACTACACCTATAGATCATCATCTCAATTTTGAAATTGATTGCTTAAATACTATGGAAGTTATTCAATCCACAAGGTTTTGGTAAAATTACGGTTACCATGCCAACGCATTGTCCGACAAACACAAAAAACATGTCTTGCACATCTAAATGTATACCTCAATATCATCATTTACCCTAAGTTTCATTTAAATTGCTTCAAAACTGTAGAAGGAGTTTGCAACGCAAGATTTTGCAACAGACTGACCGACCGACCGCCCGCCTGCCCGCCTGCCCGCCTGCCCAACATCACGGTGATTCCTATGATACCCCCTTCACACTACGTGTGGCGGGGGTATAATGAGATCATTTCTTGCTGACAATACCCAGTGATCATCGGTCTGCAAAATATCATTCAAACAATGAATGGGGATAAGTGGGCTGATACAATATTTTGCTCAAAGTGTAATGTAAGACTCACTGTATACAACACAGGCCAAACTGAGTCTTTGTCAGTCTGGTTCCATTGCACAAATCAGTAACCATTCATTATTAATTTTATATCTTGGACATTCGACAGGTGCAGCCCAAGTCAAGTCCAGATTGCAAAAACAACCCTCTCTTCGGGCAAGGCTAACTGTAACTTTGTTGAAAAGTTTGACGCTTTGATAAAAAACCTTGAGAGTGATGAATACTTGTGCATGGTTGCTATAATACTCCTGTACAGAGGAGTGTGATGGTATACAAATAGTGTGGTCACAAGTTTGACTGTACACTAACTTCACGAGGTGAAAGATGGGGTGCTCTGTTATTAAACTCAACATTCATCTTGCTGAACACCACATATGCCGAATATTTTGCATTCATCATACATTTCTAAGTAAAATTTTGAAACTTGCAAATGGGCATTTGGGTAAGTGCCTAGGGCCCATTCAATTTGCTTGCCCAAAAGTGATCTTAAAGGGACTGTACAGTACTGGTTGAGGTGGGGATTCATGTTTTGAACATTCCTAAGTGAGATAATGAGAAACCTCTTATGAAATATGAAAGAGCATGTAATTTTAAGAAGGATTCAACGTTAATTTGATGAAAATTGGTTTTCAGATGGCTGCGATATCCAAAAAAGTGATAATATTAAAAAAAGCGACAGGCAACGTCTTTTATTAGATCTCTTTGTTTCACCTTGTTTTTGGATATCTCAGCCATTTCAAAACCGATTTTCAACAAATAAACTTTTGATACCCCATAGAATTGCATGCTCTTTGACATCTCATAGAGTGGTTTCTGAATATCTCGCAAAACGTTAAAAGCTAAATCCTCACCCCGACCATAACTGTACACACCCTTTAAGTTATTCTTGGAGTACGGGTGTATCTAAAGTAGGTTCGTAGCACCCTGCCAGTGTTTAATATCATAATCAGGGGTCGCACTTAACTTTTTTTTTAACTAGCCAGACGGACTACTTAGAATCAATTTTGATACTGAAGCGATATTTTGGCTAGCCAGACGGACTAGTAGCTTACAGAATTTTATGATTTTTAGCTAGTCCGACGTGATTTTGGGTGGCCAATGGCCAGCGGACCATCGCCAATTTCGAACCCTGATAATCATCATTAACTGACTGCAAGCTGTACGAGTTCCCATCTTGACTAAAATTAGTAATACATGTATCTGTGCACAATTTTACTAACTGTTTTTCCTGCTCCATTTTGACCCACGATAAGTGTGAGTGGGTGGAAGAACTGGATGATCTGTTTGTCCGAGTCTTCTGGTCCAAAGCTGCGGATTCCTTGGATGCTCATTTTCTCCACGGAAGCCATTTTGATGGGCTGTGTGGGTGGTGCCTTTCCCTAGATGATACAATACCTATGGAGGAAGGGAAATTAAATCCGTATGAGTTTACACTAGATTGGTCCTGCTTGTGTTTATGGATACGCTGAAATTATGAGAGTGTACTAGCTGTGTGACACCTGGACTTGGTTATAATCAAAATGCACTTAACCCATTGAGGACGGGCTGATTTTGCTATACACGCACGTTCCCACAGTCTATAGACGCTAGCCCAAGTATACATGGGACTCGTCCCCAACAGGTCAAGAACATGTGCACTCAGCTTGTATGTGTGGATTGAATGACTGCAGTAATACCAAGGAGGTACCTCCTTGGTAACACTAGTAGAACACATCAGTGAAAGTTTGAGGAAACCGGATGATCCGTTCAAAAGTTATATGTTTCAGTGAAGCCATTGCTGGATGAGAAGAGGAAAACAGTTTGTGGTATCACTGCAGAACAATACCATAGAAGTAGAGGATTGCTAAAAGAAATATCTAACAATTACACATTCCTTTTCTCCACTTACTAGTCACTGGCATATACATATTAATTATGTACATTTGTCTGGTGGAAAGTATTCTTCCCAGGTCCTGTCTGAAAAGGGCAAGTCAAGTGCTCTTTCATTTTGCCAGAAATGAGAAAATATGTTGAATTCAACAACATTGGTGTGCTACACCAGCGTCACCAGTTTCTCCCACAGCCAATTAGTTGCAAACATACACTATGCAAGAGTTTGAGACGACAGCTCTAGGTCCATACACAGGACGTATTAAGCCACGTGCATGGTTCCGTTACGTAGATGATACATTGGTTTGTCATCCTCCAGGAAGAAAGTACTTCCTTCTTCAACAGCATCACTCCTTAGACACACACATTTCCTCCACACAAGAAATGTGTGAAGACAAAAAACTTGCATTCTTAGATGTGGAAGCCCATGTTGAGGCATCTACATGGTACCCTCTCTGCTTTGTATTACAGGAAACAAACTAAGTTTGATAACATTGACCAGCCACTAAACTTTCAATGACATTATCGCCTAGTTCATAAACTTGCCAGCATCCTCGAAGGACTCTTTTCCACAGAAGACATGACAGTTCATTGTCCTTCAAAGGTAACAAAAGAGAAAATAGACATGGATCAAATTCAGAAAAACGCCTCGACTGGCCAGATACGAGTATCCTGATCCTGACTGGGAGTTTTCAATTTAAGTTGACACAGCCTAGCAAGAAGGCAAGTAAATCAATCATGCGGTGTACCAGTACAGAAACAGAAAGTCACCATCAGAGCGTACCATGTCCTGTACAGCCTAGAGGTACATCGTCTCTCGGACAAAATCAAGAGATTATTCCAGAAGCATGACAGCACCATCACCTTCTTCAAACCTCACATCACCTTGAGACAGGAATTGGTGGATGTCACGGAAAAAGTTCCAAAAGACAAGCAGAGGAACATTGACTTCACAGCATTCAATGTTTTCAGGACCAGCTGAGAAATGAGGACTGTCTACAATTTTTATCTGAGGGAAACTTGGCAATTGTTTGGCAATTTATTGCAGGCCCGCAAGCCGTATGAACAGCATTGTCCCCGAAGGTCCAGCACTAACGTTACAGCAGGTCAGACAGTAACCCCGAGGCGCTCCTTCGTTTGAGCTGGTCGCAGTTTAATAGTCAGACAGTATCCCTGACTCAGCAGTCTACACACAGAGACTCCAACCCCAAGCACCTTCTAATCAGTGTCTAATCTGGATATTCTCCCGCCGAAACCCCTAGCAAACGGGAGATCAATCATCATCCAACTTTGATGTGCGCAAGGCGTACATCACGAGCACAAAGCACAAAGTTCCTCGGCGGCTGGAGTCCCGCTCTAGGGTTTTATGTGCTCTCTCGTGTCATCTCATGCTTATTTTTCAATGTACGATGACACTCGGTAAGAAATCATTTCAAGCGGGAGACACAGAGCCAGGGCGGGAGAAATTAAATCTCAAGCAGAACGGGAGATTTTGCAAAAATGGGCTTTCGGTGGGAGATCTCCTGTCGAAAGCGGGAGAGTTGGAGTCTCTGTACACATAGGCCTATAACATAAACTCAAATAATCATTCATATGTTTGATACCAATGATGTGGTCATTTCTAGACAACAGAATGCAAATGTTTTGCATGGTTTGATTTGAACAAGGTATCACTATCAAAGTCGACAAAGAATCCATCTGGGAATGGATAGAGAGACCCATACTCCACAAACACAAGAAGCCAAAGTAACAAAATGTGGCCAGGTGGCCTCTTCTTCAATTTGTCGCACTAAAAGTATCAGAGACAGAGTATTGATGCTGAATCCTCATATTTTACCATATAATTATACAACTTAAAAGCCAAAGTGCACATCTGCATCTTGTAATGATCTAACGTTAGCATCTTAAAGGATCGAAAACACACATATACTGTACTAACGTTAGAGACTAAGGTTAGATCTGTTACTGTTTAATAAAGGAATAGACTCAAGTCAGCTCAGAGCCGGTTGATGCATTCCTGTCAAAGAAGTACAACAGATTCACATATTCTGCAGAGTGATTTTTTTCAGTAGCAGTCAATACTGCAATAATAAGGAAATCAAGGAATTCAAGTTTGACTATTTTAAAGTGGAAGTTTGCAGAAAGTTGGAGGGCATTATTACGCATTTATGAGACCATTTGTCATTCCAGAGCCAAGAGGTCCGACAAGATCAAGACAGGTGAATAAATTTACATACAGACAGATACAGTGTACAGGTGAATATTAAAATTACTTGATCGATGTTTCTTCTTCTTCTTCTTCTTCTTTCAATAAAGTACAGGCCACCTTGTGTGGTGTATCAGCGTACTGGTGTTTGTGATAACTTACCATACGTGACAATCGAAATGATGTAAGATATACCCGCAGAAGTCAGTGGCTAAATCAGGGGCTTTGATCTTGGGCTTCAAAAACCCTAAGTTTACAGGCGCTAGGCATCGTCGTCAATATCGCTACCCCCGAATCCCGTGCTGTCGACGTACACCGAGCGACCGACACGTACTCACGGCTACCTGCTCGGCCCTGTGTGTATGACAGTATTGACGCAACGTGCATGCAAACCCGATTTGTTTCGCGCGGCAACGTGCCTTGACCTGCCCTCAACCACCGACCTCTAGTGCCCTCAACGTGCACAAAACACTGCACATACCGTACTACACCTACATTGTAGTCTGTAGTGTAATCGTTCCGCGCTGCACACTCGCGTCGGGGATTCCCCAGAACACCGTACGTACAACAAATCGTGGATTAGTTAGCATGATTACGCATGGGGCAGGTCTCTTCCCACCTACACTAGGTCCTCCCTGCATGGGGGAACTTTTCTGACATATAAGACGAAGCAACATGTGCTACGCCGTCAGACAGTGGCGTACCGTGGGTCAAGACATTGGGGGGGCACCTCATGGCAGCAACATCAGAATTGCATAACGTAACAATTAAATGCGAGCGAGCGGAGCGAGCGAGCTTGAAAATTTTGACATTTTACAGTCCCCAAACTGCCGTTTGTAGCTATATATAATAATATATTTATGTACGTATATATATATATATATATATATATATATATATTTGCTTTGGAAATTAAGGGGGTTGCACCGGGCGCAACTGCTGGCAGTTACTGGCAGTAACACCACGAGAATGGCATAACGATTAAATGCGAGCGAGCGAAGCGAGCGAGCTTGGAAATTTTGACATTTTACAGTCCCCAAACTGCCGTTTGTAGCTATATTTTTTCGCTTTGGAAATTCAGGAGGGGGGGGGGGGGGGCTCACCGGGTGCAACTGCTGGAAATTACTGGCAGTAATATCAGGAGAATGGCTTATAACGGTTAAATGCGAGCGAGCGAAGCGAGCGAGCTTGAAAATTTTGACATTTTATGTTCCCAAAACTGCCGTTTTTAGGTATATTATTTTTTCGCTTTGGAAATTAAGGGGAGGGGGCGCATCGGGCGCAACTGCTGGCAATTACTTACAGCAACATCAGGGGAATTGCGTAGCGATTAAATGCGAGCGAGCGAAGCGAGCGAGCTTGAAAATTTTGACATTTTACAGTCCCAAAACTGCCGTTTGTAGCTATATTTTTTCGCTTTGGAAATTAAGGAGAGGGGGCGCACCGGGCGCAACTGCTGGCAATTATTGACAGCAACATCAGGAGAATTGCATAACAATTAAATGCGAGCGAGCGAAGCGAGCGAGCTTGAAAATTTTGACATTTTATGTTCCCAAAACTGCCGTTTTTAGGTATAATTTTTCGCTTTGGAAATTAAGGGGAGGGGGCGCATCGGGCGCAACTGCTGGCAATTACTTACAGCAACATCAGGAGAATTGCGTAGCGATTAAATGCGAGCGAGCGAAGCGAGCGAGCTTGAAAATTTTGACATTTTACAGTCCCAAAACTGCCGTTTGTAGCTATATTTTTTCGCTTTGGAAATTAAGGAGAGGGGGCGCACCGGGCGCAACTGCTGGCAATTATTGACAGCAACATCAGGAGAATTGCATAACAATTAAATGCGAGCGAGCGAAGCGAGCGAGCTTGAAAATTTTGACATTTTATATTCCCAAAACTGCCGTTTTTAGCTATATTTTTTCGCTTTGGAAATTAAGGGGAGGGGGCGCACCGGGCGCAACTGCTGGCAATTATTACTGACAGCAACATCAGGAGAATTGCATAGCGATTAAATGCGAGCGAGCTTGAAAATTTTGACATTTTACAGTCCCAAAACTGCCGTTTGTAGCTATATTTTTTTCGCTTTGGAAATTAAGGGGAGGGGGCGCACCGGGCGCAACTGCTGGCAATTACTTACAGCAACATCAGGAGAATTGCATAACGATTAAATGCGAGCGAGCGAGCTGGAAAATTTTGACATTTTACAGTCCCCAAACTGCCGTTTGTAGCTATATTTTTTTCGCTTTGGAAATTAAGGGAGGGGACGCACCGGGCGCAACTGCTGGCAATTACTGACAGCAGCATCAGGAGAATTGCATAACGATTAAATACGAGCGAGCGAAGCGAGCGAGCTTGAAAATTTTGACATTTTACAGTCCAAAAACTGTCGTTTGTAGTTACATATATATTTTTTCGCTTTGGAGGGAGGGGGCGCCCGGTGCGCCCCCTGGATCCGCCACTGGTAGTCAAGGGTGTCGGTTTTATGTTCATGATTGGGGGAGGTATGACCAGCGAGGGGGCGTCAAAGTGACCAAGCGGGAGAAGGATGTCCAAAATCTGCACTTTATATAGAGCATCCCCTAATTTGTTTGTGTTTGTGAGTGTGTGTGTGTTTCATATAGATGGAAAAGTTAGGAAATAGCCAAGGTCAAGTCTTATTATTGGCAATGCAAGGCATTTTGATATAGATTAGTATGTAAAGCAACACTGCAAAATCAATGATCAAGCTTTGATAGCAAATGTGTACAACCTATCAAACATCACATTGCGCAACATTGCAGCGACTCTTTTTGCCATTCCGATGTTCTGAGTACACTGCGCAAATCCTGCTTGTATTCAAAATGCCAACCAGGAATCACACTGAATCACAATCTTTTGTCGTCTCCGGGCTTTTTGAACAATGTTTCACTATATACCTCTTTAATCATATGGTTAAAAGAAATCTTAGAAAAATATCTTTTTTCTTGATCATCCTTTCATGTCGATTTCAAAAGCAGTTTACTAACCCTTGAATTGAAATTTTGGTAAGGTTTTTTTTTTCTTTTTTTTTTCTTTTTTTTTAACCAGCGGATTGGGGGGGGGGGGGGGCACGTGCCCCCCCCCCATGCCCCCCGTAGTTACGCCACTGCCGTCAGAGTATGGTAGTACAGTGTAGGGCTACATGAATTTGATTTGTATCTTGAGCTTAGGATGATTCGATGATGTGTACCTTTGAAAATTGCACACTGAAGCAAAATAAAAAACAAACACCTAGAATCAAATAAACATTGTTACTAGTATAGTTCTAAAAGTAATCTCACACTTCCGACTTATAGTCACTATATGTGTAATGCATACTTGCCAACTAGTAAGATTTTATCAGATTCAGTAAGATTTTTTGCATTAAAAATAGCAAAATCAGATTTTCTGTCAGAGAAATCAGATTTTTAAACAATATTTAGATATACCTTTCATGTGTATTTTCTGAAGATTTGACCAAAAGTAAGATTTTTAACTTCAGTTTGCATATAAAATAAGATTTTTTGCAATCCACGAGTAAGATATTTCATCTTGAAATGTTGGCAGGTATGGTAATGTCAAAACTACGTGAATCATTAATCATGGCGGGCTTTTTTTTTGGGGGGGGGGGGTGCCATAATATGAGGGGGTGGATTAGTCAACCCTACTACCACGATCTCGACTAATGAGTCAAGCTTTATCATTATCAATTCATTGATTATGAAATTCATGCAAGGAATTGGTATTTGGGCCTTAATTAGTCATGTAGACCCCATGCAAGCCATGGAATTTTTCCTTTGTTTAAAAACAAACAGACAATTTATCACAAGAATTACAGGTCTGAAATTGTAGGCCTTCATTGTGAAATGGGCTCCACTCAAATCAATTCTTTTGTACTTATCGTCTTTGTAATTTCTCACGTATGGTCTCTTTATTTTGAGTATAAGCAAAGACAAACAAAAGAGTGTAGGCCTACATACTTTGATTTTGACCATCTGCCCTTGACAATGAGAACTAACAGGCATGGATAGTACATGATTTAAAGGGACTGTACAGTACTGGTTGAGGTGAGGATTCAGCTTGTAACGTTTTGCGAGATATTTAGGAATCACTCTAGTCTATGAAATGTTAAAGAGCATAATCAAAAGTTTATTTTATGAAAATAGGTTTTGAAATGACTGAGATATCTAAAAACAAGGTAAAACAAAGAGATCCTAATAGAAGTCGTGGCCTGTCAGTTTCATTAGGATCGCTTTTTAGGATATCTCAGCCATTTCAAGACCAATTTTCATCAAATAAACTTCTTGAAATTACATTCTCTTTCATACTTCATAAGAGGTTTCTCATTATCTCACACACACACATCAAAAAAAAAAAAAAAAATGTTATAACCTGAATCCTTCACCTCAACCAGTAGGGCCTACTTTACAGTCCCTTTAAATGAATAACAAATTTACGAACACAACAAGGCAATTAACAATTTTGATTCGATTTGATTTGATTTGATTTGATTTAATTTGATTTGATTTGATTTGATATTATTGGATTAGATCTTATTTGAGTTGATTTGATTTTTGCATTCCTCTTCATTCAAGCAGATAACAGGAAACCATGTAAATTAAGCAAAGTAATGAGTAATATTTGAAAAGTGAAAATGCATGTTCCTATCTTTCCATGCCAGTTCATGTGTTACAAATATGATATATATATATATATATATATATATATATATATATATATATATATGTATATATATATTTTTTTGTTCCACACGCGCACGACTGTAAAATGCCGCTGGCGCAATAACTTTTATCAGCATGTGCGCGAGATTCTGGGCTCGAAGTCATGAACGGCTAAAGCGCGTTTTTTTTTTTTTTTTTTTTTCGCAGTTCGGAAGTGACGGCAGAAAAACCTTGAGGGGGGGGGGGAGCCTTTTTAGGTTAAAAGTCATGGTATTTTTTTTTTTCTTCAGGGAGGTTATTTATTTCCAACCTCCTCATGAACTCCCGCTTGGAAGCGAGGCATCAGTAGGCCCTATGTTTGATTTAAAAAAAAAAAAAAATGGTCTGTGACGATACGGTGGGAATATCGCAGGTTTGATTTTAGCATAAACAGTGAAATGTTATCGAGTGCACAATATGTAGGCTTATCACTCAATTATCTCAATTGGGATCGAGTTACACTTGTATCAAATAATGCCTTACCAGATCAAAGCCTATATATTTTGTCGATAGATGTAAGCAACCGAAGGCCAAGTTGAACAGAAGTGTGTGATTAGTATAGAAATTAAATTCATTTTGTTGACAACTTTGAAGCTGCCATCATATTCATAACTATAAATTGGTAGATTATACTCTGTTAGCGCTAAATATACCGCATGAATAATGCGTATTTATACCAGCATGAGTAATGCGTATGGAAGCAGATATACAAGTGAACCGAAAGAACTACAAACAAATTAGCTACTTTGATAGATCATATTCATTGGAACGATAATGACAACAGGAATATAAAGTTATTTTGGTGTATTAAATGCAGGTGTGAGTACTCACACAACGATTTATATAGATACGGAAAGTGAAATCTGATCCTCAAGGTGAAGAATATCGAAATATAAGCAAAATTGATATGAACAAGTTCAAACATGATCTTCAAAAGTTGGCAAGCTGTGAAGATTGTTATTGCTTAGACTGATGATGCAGTGTGTAAATTTATGGGAATATAATATTGTTGATGTAAACTCGGCCTAAACATCCCATGCCCCCCAAAAGAAGCAAGCGACTGAGACACCAATTTTCATCTTGAATGCACTCATGGTTATCATACAGTCACGAGATAACAATATAAGCTTTAGAAAATGACTTGGAAAGAAAAAGATAGTAAGTTTATTGGTCAATATATAGAGGAGATTGAAGAACAAACAAAAAAGCAGGAGATGTAAAAAGAATTAAAGAAAAAATATTATGCAAAAACATAAACAGGAAAAAAAAAATCCAGCACAGGCTTGGAAGACATTAAAAAGCTTTTCACCCAGTAAGTAATCATTTCATTCATTGCGTCATTTTGGACATACACGTTAAGAACATGATTAGCATGTTTAGCAAGTACATTTATTTTTTTTTAATTGGTCGAAATTTATCTGAATTGATCAAAACTTAATGTGACACTCTTAACAATGTTCCTAAGAGTGACGATGAATGAATTTTGATAAGAGTCTCTGATAATCAAGTTTTAACTGAATTGTATATACGAATGTAAAGGTAAAAAATGGACTGATCTTGGTGGGATATCACTTGTTATTCTTAAATCGTCGGCTGCTTAAATCACAACAGCTCCCACGTATTTGCTCAACAGGAAAATATTTCTGAGAGAGTTACCTTCTCGATATACTTGATGCGGAGTTAAACTGAAATATGCTGATAATGTTTGCAAGAAAGTAAGTAAAATGATTAGTTGTTTTCGCTTTATACGAAGACTCAAAATTATGATTAGTGAACAAGGTATAGACTTATGTCAGTTATTTACAATTGCCACAGTTCGATTTAAACAGAATACGACTCTGGTAAAATAAACAAAGAGATTCAGGATACAAAAACTTCAAAACGGGCAAAGCAGGGAGATAATTATCTTTCAGATCAATCCCGTCTCTTATATCAAATAACATAATACATTTTATTTTCAAGTGGATCATTTCTAGACGCCCAGCAGAATATCTGCTTTAATTAGTCTATCAACTTTGGAAAACAGAGGCACCCGTTATCTGACAGATTGGCTGCTCTTAGTCAGCTAATATGAATTCACTACGACCGTAATAATATCATTATAAGCATCCAAAACCAATTGAAGGAGTTGCTATTGCAAGAGAATGGTGTCATAGGGGCAGTAGTATAGGTCCTTTGATTCCCTTTCCGTGATTATAATATCAAAAGAAAAAATCCACTTTTAATGCTTTTTTAGGTGACATAATAATTTTCATGCAATAATGTACTCTAGGACATTGACTCCGGGCATTGACTACCAACACAGCATGTCAAAGAGAATTGGTACACACACATACACCCAAACAAACCTACACACACAGAAACTACATGGATTGTCAATTGTGCTGATGAAGTCGAGACCTCATTCAATGTCAGGTTTACAGGGGCGGATCCAGGAATTCTGTACAGGGGGGGGGGGGGAGCAACTAATATTTCTGGAGCCACTTCCAGGTTTCATTTCATTCTTTTCTTTTTTATTTATTCTGTTTTTAACGAAAAATAAAGGGGGCGTGCGCCGGTTGCGCCCCCTCTGGATCCGCCACTGCAGATATATGCTATCAAAACAGGAAGGACTGAAAACAAGCCACACAATTTACTTTCGCAAAGGAGAGGATCGAGGGAGAAATAACACTATCATGTTTCTCTTCAGCCAAACAGACTACATAATAGTACAGAAATCGACATTGCTATAAGTTTCCACCAAAGGGAAAAAATGGATATATCAAATGAAACTGTCAAGAAAGGAAAATCTAACAATCACCATGTATTCTACCGTAGGCCTTATGTCCCCCAAAATTACAATGGGGCCCTCCGCAATATCAACTTAAAAAATGATGTATCAATCCAAATACAATTTCAGGGTATGAAACTCATGAAAAATCAGATTATAGAGCTCCAATATCTTAACTTTTTAAATCATTACACACCCTTAAACTGCAAGATTTGAATAAAATGCAAATTGTTGATTATGTTCTTTTATGCAACGTTATCATGCTAAAACTCTTTCGCCTTATTTACAAAATATGTTTTCTTTGAACTCTGATGTACATAATACAAGATCGTCAAATCATTTTCATCGATGGCGTTTTTTTTTACTGACAAATGTAAATACAGGTTCGTTACGTCTAGTATACTTTTCCTGTTTTTTGGAATACTTTAGATTTGAGCAAACTTAATATACAGTTTAATAATATTTTTAAAAGACAGTATAAGAAAATGTTAATTAGTGAGTATTGACATTTTGGATGTGGATAATGGGTCTTCTTTTTTATTTGTATGATGTTGTTTTTATATTCTTTGTCGTGATCAATTTGGTACATGTCTTTATTGAGTTATTTTTATAATGATTATATCGCGGGGTATGTGAAATACAACAAACCTATTCTGGCTTTCTACGCACATACCATTTTCTGATTAACTGCACACACAATGTTAATGAGCTTGTGTTCTTTATGTACCTATTATGCTATCTGTTTTCCCTATTTTTTCTCTTTTTCATATTCTTTCCCCGTTTTGTCAATGTTTTCATTGTTTTCATATCTACACTTTTGTACAACGTGCTCATATTTACATGTATTTTATATCTATAAATTGAATTGGAAATAAAGATTTCAATTGAATTGAATTGAAACACTAGAGTCACCCACTTCTTACAGAATACCCCACCCGATATGCTTCAGTGGTCAACAATGGTCAAAGAGAAATGAGGAGTTTTGTAGCATGTCACACGAATCCCTTCCCTCCCAATTCTGTCCATTTTGTTCAGCAGTTCCAAGAGCATCCAAGTGCTAAACTTGAAGAATCAGACACATGACATGCTCAAAAACGATCCACATTTCTCTGTGACCAGCTAACCAAATTAAACGGGGATTTTAGGCAAAAATATAGCTGAGACGTTATATCTAAAAACACTGTAAGAAGCGATTAGATAGTTTAATCATTTTGAAAGTAATCAGTGCGAAATTCGATTGATTTTTTTTTTTTTCGGGGGACATACTGTATATATACCTGTACTACAATACCTACATAGCTTCACCGCTCGTTCGCCATACGTTATTATTGTTGTTTGTAAGTAAGTATACGCTTTGCGATCAAACCGTGATACGCTGCTTTCCTGTGCGCTCGTCTCATCTACATCCGTATACAATGTCTTTGCTTCTCGGCATCGCATGTACCGACAGAGCACTTGCACTATTTTATTTCAGGGTGAAGTATCTAGAAATCATCGTCATCATTGTTTGTTTGCCTGTGTATATATGCATTGAAATCTTTGTCATCACACCATGGGTGCAATAAGGAGCGTACTGATGATACTACAGATCATCATTTTGGTTGGCATTGTGATCACGTCGCTTACTTCGGCGATAACCATCTCTCTTCTCAAGGTAATGTAAAGTTCTCCTATAAAAGTTCTCGATACATCGAGGTAGGGGCCTATTTCGTGTATATGTCACTTCTGTGCTCTAGACTTGCACGTCGAAACATTCCGAACATTATTTTGGTATAGCAGGGTTACATCATATTAGGCCTACGAGTTGTACGGGCTCGCCAAAACTTGGAGTCACTTTCCATTCGTTTCCCAAGACCACCATCTTCAAATGCAATGTTGACATATTGTACCTCAATAGGCTTTCTACGACTGGATATCAAATGAAAGAGTGAACACTATAAAGGCGTTCACTTTGCATTTGCTGAGGCAATTCATCAGTATCATGGTGTCGTGAATTTTACACTCTTGCTGAAATTCTCAGGGAAACTTCGATTTGCTTGCGAGATATATAATATTTTTGTTTTTATATTCCCACACATTGATATAATACAGACACAGGAAGGCTTACAATGTATATAAAATACAAAGGTTCTTAAGTTGTTAGCCGCACCGGCCCGATTCGAACGCTATAGGCATTCCCTGTAGTAGTTGCAACTTCCTGGGACTATTTGTTTATGTTATTTCAAAATCTGATAAAAATGTGATCGAGGTGCTATCTGACGAATTAATGATATACGCAGGTCTGTCATTTTTATGAAGTAAACGATTTTTTAGTACACATTCCATCAACTTGTTGCAGACTTTATGTTAAGGGTGATATTTCCCTTATTCCTGAATGAGGAAGAGTTTAAGTCAGGGCTGCACACTAACCCATTCTTTCTGCCGGTCCGACATGTCTCTGTCGGACCGGTAGATGCCCCATTTTACCATTTTTTACCGGTCCGAACAGAAAACTTACCGGTCAACAACGGCAACCTAAAAAAAACCCATTAAATTACTTGCAAACTTATTTTCTTGTTTTTATGGACGTACCCCCCCCCCCATGTACATTTTACTGATTAATGTCTTTTTAAACTTGAATTATTTATTGCACAAGAAATAAAAAAAAATGAGAAAAAAAAATAGAATGTTTGTTCGTGAATTACAGTGTAAAATGATAATGAAAAAAAAAATCAGATTGTATCATGCGTTTGTGACTTTTTCTAAACATCGGCGCACGAACTTGCTGCATAACCGTGATTTAATGAATTATTTTAGCTGTGATATTTTCTGATGCACGAGCTACAAGGGGTTCTTTATTTTTCTTTCGACACTCTCTTCGCATTTGTGCATGCGTTCTGAAAGGTACACGACATGCAGGGCCGAATTCGCAATCCTCTTTGCGCCCATTTCTACCTCAAATATCAGCGGGATTGTGACGATTTCATGAATTACTTCGGCTGTAACATTTTATGATGCACGCGCCAAAAGGGGTGAAAATGTGTCCTTTATTTTTTTGCCGATATAAACTCTTCGAATTTCGTAAGTGCGTTCTTAAAAGATGTACCACACGGCCGAATTCATGATACTTTTTGCGCCTATTTTTACCTCAAATATCAGCGGGATTGTGACGATTTCATGAATTACTTCGGCTGTAATCTTTTATGATTCATGCGCCAAAAGGGGTTGAAAATGTGTCCTTTATTTTTTCCCGATAAACTCTTCGAATTTCGTAAGTGCGTTCTTAAAAGATGTTCCACACCGTCGAATTCATGATACTTTTTGCGCCTATATTTCTACCTCAAATATCAGCGGGATTGTGACGATTTCATGAATTACTTCGGCTGTAATCTTTTATGATTCACGCGCCAAAAGGAGTTGAAAATGTGTCCTTTTATTTTTTCCCGATAAACTCTTCGAATTTCGTAAGTGCGTTCTTAAAAGATGTTCCACACCGCCGAATTCATGATACTTTTTGCGCCTATATTTCTACCTCAAATATCAGCGGGATTGTGACGATTTCATGAATTACTTCGGCTGTAATCTTTTATGATTCACGCGCCAAAAGGGGTTGAAAATGTGTCCTTTTATTTTTTCCCGATAAACTCTTCGAATTTCGTAAGTGCGTTCTTAAAAGATGTTCCACACCGCCGAATTCATGATACTTTTTGCGCCTATTTCTACCTCAAACAAATTATCAGCGGAATTGTGGCAATTTCATGAATTACTTCGGGTGTAACTTTTTGTGATCTCATGCACGCACCAGCTAAAATGGTTGAAAATGCGTTCTTTATTTTTCTCCCCACAATCTCTTCGCATTCCGTACATAAAGATATACGACACGGCCGAATTCACGATCCTTTTTGCGCCTATTTCTACCTCAAATATCAGCGGGATTGCGATGATTTCATGAATAACTTCGGCTGTATTCTTTCATGATGAACGCGCCAAAAGGGGTTGAAAATGTGTCCGTTATTTTTTCCCGATAAACTGTTCGAATTTCGTAAGTGCGTTCTTAAAAGATGTACCACACAGCCGAATTCATGATACTTTTTGCGCCTATTTTTACCTCAAATATCAGCGGGATTGTGACGATTTCATGAATTACTTCGGCTGTAATCTTTTATGATTCATGCGCCAAAAGGGGTTGAAAATGTGTCCTTTATTTTTTCCCGATAAACTCTTTGAATTTCGTAAGTGCATTCTTAAAAGATGTTCCACACCGCCGAATTCATGATACTTTTTGCGCCTATATTTCTACCTCAAATATCAGCGGGATTGTGACGATTTCATGAATTACTTCGGCTGTAATCTTTTATGATTCACGCGCCAAAAGGGGTTGAAAATGTGTCCTTTTATTTTTTCCCGATAAACTCTTCGAATTTCGTAAGTGCGTTCTTAAAAGATGTTCCACACCGCCGAATTCATGATACTTTTTGCGCCTATATTTCTACCTCAAATATCAGCGGGATTGTGACGATATCATGAATTACTTCGGCTGTAATCTTTTATGATTCACGCGCCAAAAGGGGTTGAAAATGTGTCCTTTTATTTTTTCCCGATAAACTCTTCGAATTTCGTAAGTGCGTTCTTAAAAGATGTTCCACACCGCCGAATTCATGATACTTTTTGCGCCTATATTTCTACCTCAAATATCAGCGGGATTGTGACGATTTCATGAATTACTTCGGCTGTAATCTTTTATGATTCACGCGCCAAAAGGGGTTGAAAATGTGTCCTTTTATTTTTTCCCGATAAACTCTTCGAATTTCGTAAGTGCGTTCTTAAAAGATGTT
This sequence comes from Diadema setosum, assembly GCF_964275005.1. Classification (NCBI taxonomy): domain Eukaryota; kingdom Metazoa; phylum Echinodermata; class Echinoidea; order Diadematoida; family Diadematidae; genus Diadema; species Diadema setosum. The sequence goes on along the minus strand of NC_092695.1, from coordinate 3,862,308 downwards.
CCACACCGCCGAATTCATGATACTTTTTGCGCCTATTTCTACCTCAAATATCAGCGGGATTGCGATGATTTCATGAATAACTTCGGCTGTATTCTTTCATGATGAACGCGCCAAAAGGGGTTGAAAATGTGTCCTTTATTTTTTCCCGATAAACTGTTCGAATTTCGTATGTGCGTTCTTAAAAGATGTATGTGTACCACACAGCCGAATTCATGATACTTTTTGCGCCTATTTCTACCTCAAATATCAGCGGGATTGTGACGATATCATGAATTACTTCGGCTGTAATCTTTTATGATTCACGCGCCAAAAGGGGTTGAAAATGTGTCCTTTTATTTTTTCCCGATAAACTCTTCGAATTTCGTAAGTGCGTTCTTAAAAGATGTTCCACACCGCCGAATTCATGATACTTTTTGCGCCTATTTCTACCTCAAATATCAGCGGAATTGTGACGATTTCATGAATTACTTCGGGTGTAATCTTTTGTGATCCACGCACCAGCTAGAATGGTTGAAAATGCGTTCTTTATTTTTCTCCCCATAATCTCTTCGCGTTTCGTATACAGAAAGGTATACGACACGGCCGAATTCACGATCCTTTTTGCGTCTATTTCTACCTCAGATATCAGCGGGATTGCGATGATTTCATGAATTACTTCGGCTGTAATCTTTTATGATGAACGCGCCAATATGGGTTGAAAATGTGTCCTTTATTTTTTTCTCTTCGCATTTCGTAAATGCGTTCTTAAAAGATATACGCCACGACCAAAAATCATAATTCTTTTTGCGCCTATTGTCTCCTCAAACTTCAACGGGATTGCGATGATTTTATGAATTATTATTCGGCTATAATCTTTATGATGCACGCGCCAAAACGGGTTGAAAATGTGTCCTGTATTTTTCTCCCAATAATCTCTTCACATATCGTATACATGCGTTCTTAAAAGGTAGGCCTATACGACACGGCCGAATTCACGGTCCTTTTAGCGCCTATTTCTACATCAAATATCAGCGGGATTGCGATATTTCATTAATTATTTCGGCTGTAATCTTTTGTGATACACGCGACAGAAGGGTTGAAAATAAGTTCTTTATTTTTCTCCCGATAATCTCTTCACATTTGTGAATGCGTTTTCAAAATTATACACTGCACGCAGGGCCGAATTCGAGATTCTTTTGCGCCTATTATTGTTTACTCAAATTTCAACGGGATTGCGATAATTTCATGAATTACTCTTTGGCTGTAATCTATATGATGCAAGCGCCAAAAGGGGTTGAAAATGTGTACATTATTTTTATCCCGCTAATCTCCTACCATTTAGTACATGCGTTGTTAAAAGGTATACGACACGGCCGAATTCAAGATCCTTTTTGCGTCTATTTCTACCTCAAATATCAGCGGGATTGTGGCGAATTCATGAATTACTTCGGATGTAATCTTTTGTAATGCACGCACCAGAAGGGTAAAAATGTGTCCTTTATTTTTCTCCCGATAATCTCGTTGCATTTGTGCATGCGTTTTTGATAACCGACACGGCATGCAGGACTGGATTCAAGATCTTTTTTGCGCCTATTTATTTCCTCAAATTTCAACGGGTTTGCGTTGATTTCATGAATTGTTATTCGGCTGTAATCTTTTATGATGCACGCACCAAATTAATATGTCCTTATTTTATTTTTCTCCTCTATAATCTCTTCGCATTTCGTACTTGTATGAGCTTTTGAAAGGTGTACGACGCGGCCGAATTCATGATCCTTTTTGGGACGATTTCTACCTGAAATATGTAAGCGGGACTGCGATGATTTCATGATTTTTTTTTTCTCCCTTGTATTATCTCTTTACATTTTTTTAAGGGCCGATTTCGTGATCCTTTTCGCGCCTATCTTCATTATGAGACCATTCTGAACGAATGAAAATATTCATTTACTGTATCGCTGAATATAGAATATGTTTTTACTTTTTCTAAAAATCGGCACAAGTAAAAAAGTTCTAACATGTCAACTGCCACGCAGCTGCGAAGCCGGGATCGGATCGATCTTGCGTAAAAAAAAAAAAAAAAAAAAAAAAAAAAAAATCATGAGTAAAATGACCCAGAAATGCGTGCGCTTCTATTAATGCTTCTTGTCTGGCATGACCGCCGATCGCAAGCAAACGAACAAACAGAACGGGATCGGGGAAACAATCCATGCATTTCAACAGTTACATTGTACCGTACATCCTTTGCATGTATTGCATAGCATGGCAGTGCGTGAGCAGCGCCAATGCGCAAGCGAGCGCGAATAACTGGTCGACTGCTAGTGCTCAAAAGTTCAAAACTAATATACAATTGTATGTTTACTTTACAAATTGCACCGGTAGACATATTCGAAAACTTGCGTAAAACGTGTTGAACAATGCGATATCTTGCATTCTGTTTCTCCCTGATCGGGGCTGATCTTTTTCTGTCTACTGACCCCGCCAATGCTTTTTTTTTTACTGGTCATGTCGGACCGGTAACTTGTGGATTTCCTGAAAAGTTACCGGTCCGACAGTGACTTTTGCCGGTCTTGACCGTCGGACCGGCGCCAGTGTGCAGCCCTGGTTTAAGTGCTCTTTCATTATGCTAGAAAATTGAAAATTATGTTTAACTTTCTTTGCCATAATACAAGAAAATATTATACTCAACATAATAATCATTTACGTAATTACTATGCGATAACCATCGGCGTTATGAATTTAATATACACTGTAAAAACATCGGTGTTGGATTTAACGCCATGGGTGTTAAATCTAACACCGATCAAGCTTCAATACAGGACCACACCCACAGGTGTAGAAAATGTATTGTGACGGTGTTAAAAAGTGTTCACCTGGCACTTCGTGGTGTTAATTTGACACTGTGGCCGGTGATATTTTTGACACTGCGCTAGAGTTAATTCATTAATGACACCGCATGGTGTTGATTTGATATTGGTGGTGTTAATTTCAATGGTATAACACCCGTCCAGCTTCAATAGACCACACCAACTGGTGTTACTGTCGTGTAAATGTGTTTACACATTTTTAAAAAAATCAAGTACTTTATCGGAAAATTCTTTATCGTCTTGTTGAAGTTCAGAATTAACAAGAAATTCAGTAACTAAGAAACTATTAAAAAACAATTTCATATTTCGAAATGACACCAGGAGGTGTTAATCTAACACCACGAATGAGCACCGGAAATTTAACACCAGTTCGGTGTTTCATATTTAACACCGGACTTTTTGCAGTGTAGTCTTCTCATGCGGCGATGACAACACCGACTCTTTAATAATTCATAACTTTTGAATCTATTGTCCGATTTTCCTCAAACTTTCACTGGTGTGTTCTCCTAATATTGCTGTGCTTTGACTCATACAATCCACATTATTATGTATATAGGTTTTAGTTTCTCTTTATACTTATTTGTTTATGTCTCTGGTTTCGATTTATTACGCATAGCAAATTGTTTCTGGTGAATAATGTGATGAAAGTTTTGAGCTTATGCCTCCAATAGTATTATGTTTGATGCAACTCTTGAATCCCTTTATTGGTCTTAAAATATTGATATGAATTCAAGATTTTGGTGGCCATTAATGGCGGCTATATTCATCTCATAACCCTCAGGTATTCAAATGTTTCCTCATCCGGATTCGGAATAAGCACCCTCGAAATAGATTTTAGCCATGAAATCTTTTCACCTTTTTTTTTTCTCACCATTTAACACTTGTATAAGAAAAATATATATGGGATGATAGGATGACAGACTCTACTATGTTTGCATGTGCGTGTAACATCAGTATAGCATGACGAACGTGATACTGCACTTTTAAGCGTATAATGTCATCAGGTGCTAATTTTTTTATGTGTGTGTGTGTGTGTGTGTGTTGCAGTAATCTGTATTTGATTTCCATAATTTCACATTTAACAAAAACACTCATCTTGAATATATCAACACAATATAAAACAGCAGTGTTTGGTCAACTAAAAAAGAAATGAAATAATTAATTCTTGACTTGAAATGCATAGGCCTATATTTATATACAGCTTATGAACACATAGACTTTCACGTACTTGTACACCGAAAACAAACAAACAAAACAAAATAAAAATACCCCTACGTGCTCTCTTATCCGTCCCTCCCCCCCCCGTCCCCACCCCCCCCCCCCGTCCTCACATCTCAATCTCTGCATTTCAATAAAGTACTTGCAATCAATCAAATTCTACAGTCTATTCATATCCTGTTGTAATCTATATCATCTAAATATAGCCGTATTACCACAGGAGAAAGTAGCAAAAAGGAGGGGTACTATAGAGAGAAAAAAAATAGTAGGCCTTTAAACCATAACCCCCAGAGAAAAGAACGTTAAGAAATATTTGAACCCTATAAAACTAATCTACATGTATCTCCTTACAAACCCAAGATGTACCCTTGAATTAAAAAAAATTATCAATTGACATATTCCCACTTCTAAACTGGAAATCAACTTTTCCTTACCCAATTGCCAATTTCTTTTTCTTTTCAATACTTTTCAATGCTTTCTCTTACTCTCTTCTAAATTATGTTTAAAAGATGGTAAAAAGTGCTATGTATACTTCTTGACTTAAAGATAGCTCAGCAAAATGATCAAAGAATAAACAAACCTACCAGACAGTCCAACAAAATGCACATATAAACACACACACACACACACACACACACACACACGCGTACAGACGACATATCGCATCCTGACATATATATATATATTTTAACCAATGCATCTTTAACCCTCTGTCCATTCCATTGCAGGGTGACTTCGATGGGGGATGTCCACTCTATCCTTCGTTTATACGTCGAGAGGCACATGTCATTTATATCTCACTCAACGATGTCTCCAACTGTCAATACATCATCGGATTTAATGTGAGTATACCTACATGTATATCAGTATTATCACAAATCCGTTTCAAAGAAGTAAGTGGAAGCAATATTGTAACATTCAGTTCAGTTCAAAACCTGTCGTAAAACCGCGAAGCGCTGGCGGATCTGCAAGCGCATTCAAAATTGCATTCAGCTGACAGAAACATTTTACTGGAACATGTTGAACTCTGAGATCGATGTGCGAAAAAAAAATGTGCGTATGACTTCGATCGCCTCGACTGCGACAAATCGTGAGACTCGTCCACTCTCACAAAGATGCCAGCTAATCCCCATCCCAATGAGATACCCACTTATTAAGTGGGTATCTCATTGGCCTTTAAAGTATAAGTGGCTACTTGAGTCCTGCTGGTCGCGAGGAAGTCGTGCTCCACCTCGACATCGATCTCTTGGAGACAAGTCTGGTCCTCGGGGAGTTGCGAGACAATCGCACATGTTCAATTTTTACGATGACTTTTTCCAGTCTCCAGCTGGTCCAGGTATAGTTTCCGTAGTAGTAGCAAAGTCGCAGAGACTAATTTTGTCTGCGAGGTCTCTGATACGTCTCCGCGACCTTGCTGAGACCCATTGGTGACCTACCAAAGACGTCCCGGAGACTTCTTTACGACTGAAAAGACGCCTCGGAGACGCTGAAACATAGCGGCGACGTCTCCGCGACTTCCAGGCTGATGATTTAACATTTACATTTATATGTCAGAATTATTTGTGTTCATGCAGACAGGTTTAGTATAGTATGATTTTGATATCTATTTCAGCAAATTTTATGGAAGTTCTATTCGCACATGCCCATGTGTCTTTACCATTTTGTTCTACTCATTTTTTATAAGTAGGAACGAGGAGAATGATTAGGCCCTACCATCATAAAAACTATATCTTCTTAGAAAGTGGCTGGTTGTTATGCAACGAGACGTGAATAAATTGTGTCCCTATCCGTGGGGGCATGAAATCCAGTTTGGCACATATACTTTAAATAATGATTTCGAGTATATTAGTGGTGGCATCGAACATGGGATGAAAGATAAAAGACTGTTGTCTTAGCTTTGATTTGGACAAACAAACAAGACAGGCAAATGTTATTAAGGAAACTTTTAGTGATCATTACCTTTTTTACCCTGCCACAGGTAAAAAGCTGCTTTATGCACTCTAAAAAAAAAAAAAAAAAATCCGGGTCAGAACTGACCCGGAACTGGGTCCGTTGGGGTCACATCCCGTTCCGGGTAAAAAATGACCTGGGGTTCGGTCATGAAGACCCAGAATGGGGTCAACCTGACCTAATTCATGACTCTGAATGAGGTCATATCTGATCATATTCCTTGTCATTTTGTCGTGATGTTTTAAGAGTGTACATAAAGAGAATGAACATAGATTCAAGGCTGGGAGAAATATGAAATGAAAGCTGAAACACTTATGGAACATGCTGCTGCAATGGGAAGAATTCCAAGTCATGAGTAGTGTTTCCAATGTCTATGATTTTTTGTTGTTGAAAGTACACTTTTATGTATATTGACAGACATGCTCCTGAAAAGAAAAGTCGAATTAAGAAAAAAAAAAGAATCTCCTTGGTTTTACAATGATATTCTATTACTGATCACCCAAAGGAATGAACAAGAGGAAAAGGAAAATAATACGGTAACGATGACGGCAGAGAATCAAAGAAATAAGGTTACCAGGAAGAAGAGAACTCTTGCCGGCCAAATAACATATACCTACCATGTCCTGAAAATCAATTGCAAATCCAACCTCGGACATAGATTACATGAAGTGTGTTATGATATCCATTCTTTCAATCAATACGAAAATGGTTTTAAAATTTTTAGTTTGATCATATTTACATTTATCTGGATCAGAACGGTTTTACCAGTTGTCATCAATCCAGTTTCAGACCGAAACATTCTACCATGACATCACTATTGAATGTCACGAAAGACTGGCTGGATAGCTTAGACAAAGGTAATCTATAGTTGGAGTGGTGACACTCGACCTAAGAATATAGCCTGTGTCACAGTAGACCATTTAACTCTTTTGAATACCAAAGCTACGGCTTGCAGAAGAGAGGTGGTTCCATTTTCATGATATGAAAGTGACACTGATATGCACGGTATTTTCATGCATGACGTTAGAAAATAAAAAGACGGGAATTCAAATTCATCGTTCCGCCATTAGTGTTATTGGGAAAATGTGATTTCTCCTTTATAATAACCCTGAAATTGTGTACATTTTAGCTGCAACCGGAAAGGTATTTTTTCCATTAAACGCAAAATGTGTATTTGCTTACCTTTAATAGACTATGTGTGGTCGTGAAATTGACACATTGACATGGTTTACAAACTGACGAAGTAAAAACAAATAAACCACGCAAGTGTCTAAAAAGGTCATTTAGTTGTTTTAGGTACTCTACTCGTGCACATGTCTGCATATATATTTCTTTAATATTTCTATTTCATTTTTAAGGCCGTTGCTCTTGTGCTGGCTATATTGATTGGAGTAGGACGAGCTGTGGAAGTGATCAAACAACAGGGCATCTCAGATAGGTAAGGCGATATCTTTCAACTTGCATATAGCTATACGGTATGACAATGTGCACGCCGCATTGTTTTGTTTTTGACTCGTACAGTTCAGTTAGTGAGTTCAAATAAGATGTTTAATGTTTACTGTAAATAAATACAGTGGATCTTATTAATCCAGGAGATGTAGCAGTAATGTAGCATAAGAGCGAGAAGGAAAATGTTATCATTACAAGTGTCTATGTTGCTAAATGGACGTCAACTGGATTGATGTGATATTTGACAACATTATACTCCACGATATTACAAACCAATATGTACGCGCGTTTTTTATGCGCCCGCACAGAATTTTGAAGTGCTCAATGTTATTCAGAAACATGTTATTCAAAATAATTTCTAAGTCATTTGGAACACTTTAATTTTACTTTGACGCGTGCGTACGTGCGCGTCAGGATATCCTGTCCAGTGACTATTGTGCGATACCATCACACGTGACCCAAATGTTATGCTTTCCAAATTGGAATCATAAATAGTATTTAGTCATAAAGATTATTGGAATGACTGATCATCTGACATGACCGGGGAAAAAATGGCGCATCGGTAACGTCATGCATGGCTGATCTCACTAAAAGGGTTATAACCATTGTGTAGACATGTCCCATAACATGACCATAACTCAATTCAATTCAATTCAATTCAATTCAATATGAAATTGCGCAGAAATTGGCTTAATGACTTTGAGACACAGCGACCACAATATACGGCAGAAAGGGAAAGAGATATGAACCTCGTCGCTTTAAGATTGACACTGTCATTATGTTCATGCGAGAATGGAATTTAGGTTTCGCGCGAACTATCAGCTCCGGCAAAGCAAGTTCGAAAAATCCGAGATACTCCACAAGATGTCCTCACGAATAACTCGATATTTACACTTTCAGAGCCGAATTTGAACGTTTCTTTATCGTGTGTCCATCTTTGCCATGCTCAGCTTTAGAACAGTGTTGTGATTTTTTTATTATTATAATTATTATCATTATTATCATTATCATTATTATTATTATCATTATCATCATTATCATTATCATTATTATTGTGATTGTTATTATCATCATCATTATTGACAACAGGCAGGTTGACAGGATGATTTTCAATATTCTCTTCATTAGTATTAAGCGTAATAATATCTAAAAAACCATGGCAGGGAAGAAATGTTTATTTGAAGAACTTTTGAATAAAACTAATGTAACCCCTCTCCTGTCTGGTCACACAACCCTCTTTAGAAACTTAATTTTTCGCCATCTAAGAATGACACTTTCTTTTTGTGTCCTTTGTTTTCCAGCCCGTTGTTTACCCTACTCATGGGGATACTATGCGGTGTGATCACTCTCCTTGCTCTGATCTCTGCCTGCATTGTTACTATGGGATTCAAAGCCCTGTGCCACCAGCTCGTGTCACACGAACCCAACGCTTCAAAGTGGGTGATAAACTTTCTAATCCCATACTCAAGAATTTGAAATCAGGAAAAGAAAAAAAAAATCTACTTTGAAATTTTAGACGCTATAGCTAGGTTTCAAAAGAGGATAACTAACAGTGGAGGATGTGATTGTAGATCTCTCGTAGTACAGTCTTTAAGAAACTGCATGTAGTACATCTGCAGAATGGGTGTGCGTGTGTGTGTGTGTGTGTGTGTGTTTGTGTGTAATAATAGCTGACATTAATATAACTCTTTAAAGGTATAGGGCCTACTGCATACCGTTGGGGGCAGTGATCTAAAAATGTTCGAGTTACCACATTTGATGCTTATGACGGAACGTGTATAGGTCATGTAACACAAAACATCATACCATATATACAAATTTCACAATAAAACCTAAAATATTATGCAGAGATATCACTATTTTCTCACTAAATCATAACTATAGGCGGTTAATTCTAGAAACAATTACAACATAACTATTGTTCACATTTCGTATATTAAAGAATACGCAACATTGATCATACATATTACATTGTATTTTCACATTGGTTGTTTCTATCCCTAACTCACAGTTTGGAACTATTTCGTAGCACTAAAGCTGGGTTTTGTTTCATCTGCAAATGACAACTATGACAATGGTGCGGGGAGGAGAAAAGTAGGCCGGATATTCATTTCGGTGATTTGTGTTTTTTTGTTTTTGTTTTTGTTTTTGTTTTTTTTTTAATTCAAGTATCACGGATTTCTCAATTTTTTATATATCATTAAAAGGTTAAGATGAATTTGAATTTAAAGAGATATTGAGTAACACAAAAGGATGATTCGGATGGTGAAAAGAAAGAAAGTTGACATCGCTTATAGAAAGTAACCTGTCCGTCAATGGATATTTCCAGAAGTTGGGAGAATTCATCTGATTTTTTTGTTGTTGATAGAACAGGAAAGGGGAAAAATATGTATCAAGATTATGAGTTTGGAAGTTTGAAAATCATTAATGTTCTAACATACCCATCGTTGCCCATTGTTAAAGCTCAGCGAATAAATTGTAGAAACTCCTTTTTATTTGGAGAAAAGATGTGGGCTAGAATTGTATTTTGATTGAGTTGTATTTTAAATCTCTAGCAAAAAATAGTCTTCTTTTGTGTTTATGTTTCATATGTTATGACATTCAAATTACCATGCATCCTTTTATTTGCAATTTATGAGAGCCTGGTTAGATCTTGAGAAATACAGGCATTTTGGAAAGGATGCCATTCATCCAATAATTTTTTTACAACAAGAATGCAGATAAGATGTTTTTTTCTTTTTCAGCGATTTATGAGGAGGAGATAGGTATGGTGGTATATACATGACATGTTAGATATAGGCCATTTGAAATGTCGGTTATATTTTCAGTTTAGAATGAAAGAATGAACGTTGTCTTACTTAGGTAATATTTTCAAAGCTAAGGCTTTAAGGACATTACTTATCGTTTGCAGATAAAACCAAAACCCAGCGTTAAAATAGTTATAAAAGGTGAGTTAGGGATAGAAGCCACCGATGCAAAAACTTTGAATCAGCATAATCAATGTTAAAGGGTGTGTACAGTTCTGATCGAGATGAGGATTTAGCTTTTAACATTTTGCGAGATGTTCAGAAACCACTCTATGAGATGTCAAAGAGCATGCAATTCCAAGGGGTATCAAAAGTTTATTTAATGAAAATCGGTTTTGAAGTGGCCGAAATATCCAAAAACAAGGTGATACAAGGAGATCCTAATAAAGTTGTGGCCTGTCGTCTTTTATTATCCCTTTTTTTGGATATCTCAGCCATTTGAAAACCAATTTTCATCAAATAAACGTTGAATCCTTCTCAAAATTACATGCTCTTTCATATTTCATAAGAGGTTTCTCATTATCTCTCTTAGGAATGTAAAAAAAAAAACAACAACATGATTCCCCACCTCCACCAGTACTGTACAGCCCCTTTAAGTATATTGTTAAATATAAAAAAATGTGAACAATACTAAAAATGTTTTTATATAACCTAAACCGTCAACAGTCATGACAGATATGTTTTAGTGGGGATATGGTGTCATATTCAGGCTTTATTACGATCTTTATTAATTATGGTACAATATTGGGATTCCACTGTGGCCTACATATTATACATGAAAAATGTGATTATATCTCGAACATTTTTTAAATCACTGCTCCCAGGTATAGTAATCAGTACCTTAAAGGCAGAGGAACATTTTAGAATCAATGCTATACCACAAAAGTGGAAGTGTTATGCAATATCAGGTACATTTCAGCGGGTAGATCTTACAAACTCTCACTCACCGTTAAGTAATTTCGGTAAAAATAAACCCTGGGTGTTTTTATAATCTAGGAGTATGAGGTTATTTTTGAAGATTTACAGTCGTCATTATCAGAAATGACCATAAGATTTATGAGTATACAAATAAAGATATACAAGGAACGTCTCATGAAGTTTGCCAACAGGGATGTACAACTTAACTCGCATTTGTTTATACACTGTGATGTGGTTAAATCAAAATGGCAATATCAATTCAGAATGTTATAAATTAAGACACATGGACACATGGAATGAAAAGATATATTTTGTAAATTTTAGGTCATTCACATAAATCTTGGTGCGGAAATAGTTCAATTATTTTGATTAAATGCATAATTTTCAGATCTAGGACAGAAGAAAAGATCCCCACTAAAAGAAAAAAAAAAAAGAACAGAAAATATCATTATTATTACCTTAATGCAGCGAAAATGCATTTACAAAAGTATGAAACTTCGCATAAGGGTTCGACGGAGGAGTGGGGGGGGGGGGGGTGAAGGGAACTGGAAAAACATTATAGACTATAGGATTAAGGAGAAGCATCTGCAAAACAAAACTCGGGTAGACTGAGTTCTTTGGTCAATTCACATGAATTAGCTGTACAAGTATTGTTGTTGTTTTTTTTTACATTTCTGTTTCTATATAAGAAGAAAAGTATTACACTCGCAGGAAAGATTATAACAGTCTTGTTTATTGGGTAAACAATGTGTGACAATGTTGCTCCAGCTTATTACCATTTCATATTGTTTGTTGTCAATATATAAAGGTTATTGAGGAAAAAATTGTGTGTTTGTGTGTGTATGTGTGTGTGTGTGTGCGTTTGTGTGATTTCTTTCCCTTGTAACGTTTTCAGGTTACTACAAAATTCAAGATAACGTCTCCGACATGATCTGGCCAGTCTAAACATTGAGACACATTGGCTAGTGTAAGGGACGTGTGCTAGAATTGTGATTATGAACGAAATTTTAAAATCATGTGAAAAGAAGAAAATTATTTATGCAGAATTGTCATCGTCAGACATCGGCCTTCAGCAATATTCAGGACAGTAAGTTCCAAATCTTTTCTGTGCATCGGTTCTGGCACGCGATTGATATTCGTTCACGCACACACACACACACACACAAAATGCGATTCATCTTGAAAGTGTTCAAAGTTAATTTCTGGTATTGAGGGTAAATATGCTACCTCCGTATATGTCTCATTCCCCACGGGAACCTGGTTACTTTTGTGTGAAGCCTATGGGGATTTAAGAATTCGGTATGGAATGGGATATTTGAGAGAACTGCTGTATTTGAAGCATTTTGATAAGAACAACTTTAAAACAATGTCTGACGAATAAACCTGTCAAGATTTTAAATAGGTCCAAATGTTATTAGGTGTTGCAACACAACGACACAAACATTTGATTTGTCAACCGTTTTACGGTGACTGCTGTCTTTTTTTGTTCATTTCACGAACAGGTGTGTTACTTTTCAGAACCCCAGATGGAAAGACTATGACGGAAGATATTTCTATAACTATCTCAGCAATGCACAGGTATAAATGTCTGAAAAACGTAGTCCCATTTTTGCGCATTTCTATAACTACCTCAGCAATGCACAGGTATAAATGTTTGAAAAACGTAGTCCCATTTTTGCGCATTTCTATAACTACCTCAGCAATGCACAGGTATAAATGTTTGAAAAACGTAGTCCCATCTTTGCGCATTCAGTGGTTGATATAGCTTACTTCTTCGATTGTCGCCTCCGTTGCTTTTAGTAAATAAACTATGTAAATTAAAGAAAAGATGTCATCAAAAGGGCTTATTGACGAATCTTTAGCTACAGATATGGAGTGAAGTGAATTTCTATGAATATTCGATGTAAGCTCTGACAGACTTGTTCTTTTTTATCTATTGGCCATCAAAACTTCATTTTTTCAATAGTTAATTCTCATGCACGAAAGACCATAATTAATAACCTCAGTTATCGTAATCTTGAACTCATATGATCACTTTCAACGCAATAAATGAATAGTTTTTACATGTAGCCTGAAGAGCTTTTAAGAGAGATACTACCATCAACTTCATCTCTACCTCAATTACAGATCACTTCCTGGGTGAGCGTGATACTCTGGTTACTAGTGGGCGTGGCTACCTACCTCCTCTTCTCTTGCTTCCGAGTGAACAGAGACGACGCCGTTCCCATCTTGACCTGAACTTGAGTTGCTACGGAAACACAAACACATACAGACACACACACCCAAACACACGTACACACACTTATACATACACTTTTCTATTAAGAATAAATGGACAAAAGCACCTACAAACATGAACACACAATCCATTTCGTATAATGGTCCCTTAGGAGTGAGTTTTGTTATCTTAATCGGTTAGTCATGAGTTGGTTTCGGACGTAATTCGGGTAAACTATGATGTGACGTAGGAACTCCCAAAGTACAACTTTTTTAGGAAACGTTCTGAAAACGTTATGTGTTTGCTGGGACGCACTTAGATATGAGGGATTGAAGAAAAGAATCAAAGTTTCCTTTTTTTCGGTTCCCACTATCGTGCGATCCGTTTAAAGAACGTCACGATTGCCCAATCGTAACTGATCATGGAAGTTTCGTCAACTGCATGTGAAATTTCATGTTTGGAGACGAGTCGATACGATTTGGTGCGCTTTGATGCGATATGGTCACGATTGGTCTGTTTCAAGCAATGCGATCTGCCACGAGCTGGCTTACCGCCTAGATAAGATGCAATACGATTATCCCGATTGACTCGCCGATTGGATCCCGATCTCTGACGATCATAACAATCAGGGTTCCAGATCTGTTACGTGCAGACACGTCCGGATACGTTCCAGTACGATCATCATGAACCAATGAGCTCTGTTGTGGTAGGATACGATGTCTTTGGCAATCGGGATCGGAAGCAAAGACGATTTCAGCCACGATTTGACCCTGACGGGTATAAATACAGCCCCACTCACCACAGACTTCATTGTTTCTCGAATTTTACGGAGTTAACATCCCAACCAACAGACGCTGAAAACGATCGAACTTGAGGAAGACAACGTAAAACTTGCAGTGTTACTTTTTGCTTACATCACCACCAGGGAGGAAGAAGATGAGCAGCTAGACCAGCCACAACCCCAACCACGAAAGGTCAGGACATCTGCAGCCAGGCAGTTCTGAGTACGACCATTGCTCACAGAGGGAATGACACAACAGTTTGGTCAGTTCTCTACCCTCCCAGACACCCAGTTGAGACTGGCTGATCCAGTAACTTTCCAAAACTACACAAGACTACACCCCGGCTCTTCAATGAAGTCTTGCACAGGGTAACTCCAGCAATAGAGAGGTAACACACCATGCACTTTTAGGCAACCTTTTTCCCCTGGACTGAAACTGACAGTGACACTGAGGCACCTTGCAACAGGTGACAGCTATCGGTCTCTTGCTTACATGCCTTCAGGTGTGGAGTGTCCAGCATCTCGAGATGATCCCGAAAATGTGCCGGGCTATTGTGCAAGCGAACAAAGATGATTAAATCATCTTTGTTCAGCTCACCCATGACTCCTGAAGCCTCGCGAGCTGCTGCAGCTGGCCTGTTTGAGCAGAGATGGAATATCCCCCACGCAGTTGGGGCTTTGGATGGCAAACACATTGCTACCAGGAAGCCACCCCACACTGGCAGCCTCTTCTACAATTACAAAGGCGAGCTTTTCGATACCATTGCTCGCTCTTGTAGACGTATATTACAAGTTTGTGAGGATCGAACTTGGTGGAAAAGGACACATGTAAGATGCTCAGATATTTGGCTACTCTGAGTTGTTAAGCTTCTTGGAACGAGAAGTCCTAGGACTCCCCCCAGCCTGCCCACTGACTACACGCCCTGATTATCTCCAAGACATGCCCTTCTTCATTCTTGGTGATAGCGCCTTTGCACTCAGGAAATACCTCATAAAACCGTACCCTTACGAAAAAGTCCTGTGGTACTCCTGTGGTAATTACCACAGGACGGTACCACAGGACAGTACCACAGGACCGTACCACAGGACAGTACCACAGGACAGTACCACAGGAAAGTACCACAGGAAAGTACCACAGGACAGTACCACAGGAATTGTCCTGTGGTATTTTGGGACATACCACAGGACAGTACCACAGGAATTCCTGTGGTATTTTGGGACGTACCACAGGGCAGTACCACAGGAAAGTACCACAGGACCGGTACCACAGAACAGTACCACAGGACAGTACCACAGGAATTCCTGTGGTATTTTGGGACGTACCACAGGGCAGTACCACAGGACTAGTACCACAGAACAGTACCACAGGAACTTTCCTATGGTATTTTGGGACAGTACCACAGGACAGTACCACAGGTCGATCATTACCACACAGCTAGCATTACCACAGGGCAGTACCACACAGCATTTCCATGGTACCACAGGAGAGTACCACACAGGATAGATCGAAAAAAAAATCTGGGAAAATTTTAGCCACATATCAAGGAATATTCCTGATAGGTGAGTGATGGATTTCAGGATAAACATGGCCCTACTTAAAAACCTGTCCTACTCCTAACATATAACCTCAAACGAGAGTCTAATGGCCAAGTGCCAATCTAGTCCTATAATAGATCTATATAGTCATATTCTATTCCTAGGTAGCCATCGACCGTATCAGCACATATTATGGCCGTCTATCCGTAAAGCATTAGGGCATGGTTACTAACTCGATTGTACTTTATTATCAAGATATGAAATTACACTTTCATAACAATATCTATGATATTGGGAATAACATAACATAATTAGACAATCTTTCATAAAGTTCAAAGTAAGTGCAATCATTAAAGGGACCGTGTAGTTTTGGTTGAGACCTAATTTCAGGTTTCTAAACATTTTTTGGTGAGATGATAAGAAACCTCTTATAAAATATGAAAGAGCATGTAATTCTATGAGGAATTCAACGTTTATTTGGTGAAAATTGGTTTTGAAATGGCTGAGATATCCAAAAAAGAGCGATTCTATTAAAGTGTGGGACCCACACTTTATTACGATCGCTTTGTTTTACTTTGTTTTTGGATGTTTCAGTCATTCCAAACCCGATTTTCATCAAATAAACTTTGAATTCCTCTTGAAATGGTATGTTCTGTACTATATCAGGGAAGTGTCTTCTTGGTATCTCGCAAAAAGTTAAAAGCCCAATTCTCATCTCCACCAATACTGCACTATCCCTTTAATACTTTGACTTTTTAAGTCATATATGTATTTTCTAAAATCTAGAATGCTTTATATGAATATTCATGAGCTATGTAAAAATTTGTACCACAGGAGTACCACAGGAGTACCACAGGAGTACCGCAGAAGTCCTTATGAAATTTCTCATGCTTTACATCAGCACTTTCACTAAATAGGTAATACTGTAGGAGTATAGGACAGGATAAGAAATGGCAAATCAATTGTTATAATTCACAGCATAACTCATCTATGAATTAATTAAGGAATGTTAACATGTGCTTTTTTGTTTGTATTTTTGTTATAAATATCAGTTGATTCTGCCTTACAATTTTCCTGTGTGGTACTCCTGTGTGGTACTGCTGTTTGATATTCTCCTGATGTGATAGTTCTCTGGTATAAAATGTTAGGGAAAAAAAAAAAGAATATCCTGTAGCATTTTTCTGTGGTACTTACGAATTTAATTTTCTGTGTGGTACTTCTGTGTGGAATAGCACCATATTATGATTTTCCTGTGGGATTTTGGACAGTTCCTGTGGTACTCTCCTGTGGTATACATCGAAAATTACCATAGGAGTTCCTGTCGTACTGTCCTGTGGTACGTCCCAAAATTCCACAGGACAATTCGTGTGGTACTGTCCTGTGGCACTATCCTGTGGTACTTTCCTGTGGTACTGCCCTGTGGTACTGTCCTGTGGTACGTCCCAAAATACCACAGGACAAGTCGTGTGGTACTGTCCTGTGGTACTGTCCTGTGGTATGTCCCAAAATACCACAGGACAAGTCGTGTGGTACTGTCCTGTGGTAATATCATGTGGTACTGCCCTGTGGTACTGCCCTGTGGTATTGTCCTGTGGTACTGCCCTGTGGTACTGTCCTGTGGTACGTCCCAAAATACCACAGGACAAGTCGTGTGGTACTGTCCTGTGGTACTGTCCTGTGGTACTATCCTGTGGTACTGCCCTGTGGTACGTCCCAAAATACCACAGGACAAGTCGTGTGGTACTGTCCTGTGGTACTTTCCTGTGGTACTTTCCTGTGGTACTGCCCTGTGGTATTGTCTAGTGGTACTGCCCTGTGGTACTGTCCTGTGGTACATCCCAAAATACCACAGGACAAGTCGTGTGGTACTGTCCTGTGGTACTTTCCTGTGGTACTGCCCTGTGGTACTGCCCTGTGGTACTGTCCTGTGGTACGTCCCAAAATACCACAGGACAAGTCGTGTGGTACTGTCCTGAGGTACTATCCTTTGGTACTTTCCTGTGGTACTGCCCTGTGGTACGTCCCAAAATACCGCAGGACAAGTCGTGTGGTACTGTCCTGTGGTACTATCCTGTGGTACTTTCCTGTGGCACTGCTCTGTGGTACTGTCCTGTGGTACTGCCCTGTGGTACTGCCCTGTGGTACTGTCCTGTGGTACGTCCCAAAATACCACAGGACAAGTCGTGAGGTACTGTCCTGTGGTACTATCCTGTGGTACGTCCTAAAATACCACAGGACAATTCCTGTGGTACTGTCGTGTGGTACTGTCCTGTGGTACTCTCCTGTGGAACTGCCCTGTGGTACTGCCCTGTGGTACTGTCCTGTGGTACATCCTAAAATACCACAGAACAAGTCGTGTGGTACTGTCCTGTGGTACTATCCTGTGGTACTTTCCTGTTGTACTCTCCTGTGGTACGTCCCAAAATACCACAGGACAATTCATGTGGTACTGTCCTGTGGTACTGTCGTGTGGTATACGTCCTAAAATACCACAGGACAATTTGTGTGTATACTGTCTTGTGGTACTGTCCTGTGGTACTTTCCTGTGGTAATGTCCTGTGGTACTGCCCTGTGGTACATCCCAGAGTATCACACGAGCCTGTGACACAGTACCACACAGTTCCTGTGTTAACATATATTTGTGTGGTACATTGTGTGGTACCAACCAGTACCACAGGGAGTACCACATGAGCCTGTAAAACAGTACCACACAGTTCCTGTGGTAACATTTATGTGGTACATTGTGTGGCACTGACAAGTACTACAGGGAGTACCCTACAAGCCTGTGGTACAGTACCACACAGTTCCTGTGGTAACATTACAAGTGTGTGGTACATTGTGTGGTACCGACAAGTACCACAGGGAGTACCACAGGACTTTTTTGTTAGGGTATCAGCAGAAGAAGAATAACCAGGGAAGAGAGGATCTGCAATTACAGACTCTCACGGGGAGGAGAGTGGTGGAAAATTCCTTTGGGATCCTTGCCAGCAAATTCAGATGTCTCCTTAGAACACTAGAGCAGTGTACGCCCGACACTGTGAAGGGTATGGTGGAGGGGGCAGTTGTTCTACACAACCTCCTGAGGCAGAGGCATCCAGATAATTTCGTCTTTTTCCTTCTTCACTAAATGAAGTTGTCCTCTTCTTTCTCGTAGCTTTCCGGACAGGAGTTGTCTTCCCATCTTCCTCTGCCTCCCCATCTGCCAGCTGTGACTGGATAGATTCAGGCTCAGGGGTGGCAGGATCCTCCTACCCTTATCTTTCTTGCCTCTGATGCCTTTGGGTTGCATGTCGAAGACTTTTCAGATTACTAAGAATATAGCGAGAGCAAGTTGAAATGAAACATGTGCTCTCTACAGGTGCAGAGTGCCTATTAGGCCTATGAGAAATAACCCGTTAAGCGGGGCTCCCACTATCGTGCGATCCATTGCGAACTCCACGATTGGACATCCGTAACTGATCGTGGAAAATTTGATGAACTCGTCTGAAATTTCACGTTTGGATACGAAGTTATGCGAGTCAATACGTGTTGGTACGCTTGGATGCGATATGGTCACGATTGGTCTATTTCAAGCGATACGATCTGTCACGATCTGGTCTGCCGTTCAAATACGATCCGACAGGATTGTCCTGATTGAGTTCACGATTGGTACCGATCTAACATGACCATTACAATCAGGATCCCTGATCTGGTACGTGCAGCAACGTACTGATACGTTCCAATACGAATACCTCGAACCAATAAGGGCTGCTGAGATAAGATACGATATCTTTTACGATCGGGATCAGAAGCGACCCCCATTTTAGGCGCGATTAGACCCGAATGGGAATATTATAGTCCGGCTGACGATGGATTTCATTGTTTCCCTTAAATTATGCAGAGTGATTAGGCCTATTAATTTTATCCACAATCATTGATGATGGCAAGGCTTGACAGGTTGACGATGATGACAACGTAACCTTTGCAGTATTGCTAATGACGATTATGTTATCAGAGAGAAAGCAGCACCCAGGCTAGCCAAAACATCAGATATTCCCTCGTCTAATATTAAACGTAAAGAAATTAATAGATTACTAAATCGACATGCTCACCCTCCCCCTCACAAAAAAAAATTGAAATAACGAACCCAAATACATAAGATCAGATGATTGCCCGTCTTCCCTAGAAAAAAAAAACAGCAAAACAAAATGACCTTTCTCTTCTCTCCAATACATGAAGAAAATAATTATATGATGAAATGGAAGCTACGAAAGAGGATAGGATCATTTTGAATGTTATGTAACATAAAGTGTTATATACGCTCGATATAAGAAAGTTGGCCGAAAGGATAGTTTTGCTTATATGTTCGATTTCACATTCGCAAAGTGTATGTATGATATGTCTTTTTATTAGGTGATCCGAGTATCCTCTCGGATCACCTATTGTATCTGTACGGATTCTTTCTTCTTCTTTCTTTATTTCTCCCCAAAAGTTGTGCAGAGGTTAGCTCAGAAAGTGCTATGTCTATCAAGTTCAAACTTATACCATGTATGTATCGTGTCCCAAAGACGGAAATCGAACTAAAATCAAAGTGATCAGTCGACCGTGACGTCACTATGACGTCATTATATGAAAACACATTTTCATGCATATCTCATTAATGGAATGGAATATTTCAATGAAATTTACGTCACATATATTTCAAGTCAAGTGAATTTTAATCATATTCTCATAATTCTTTTTTATCTCAAAACGAGCGCGTACGCGCGCGTTGAAATATTTATATGCTCAGATCGAGCTCAAAATTTTTTTGCACGCGTTTCAGACCATTAAGAGCATTTTTTGAAAAATTGAAAAAATTGGACGGACGCGTACGCGCGCGCGCATATACGCACGCACAGCTCATATGAAATTGAAATTTCCAGTTTTTTCACTTTGATCGGATGTCTAAAATGTCAAGGAATATTTATACCAAGTTTCAAGTCAATCCAACTCAATATGACGTCATACGGGCCCGTCAAAGTTGAAATTCCGCGCGCGCGTCAATGGCGATATACAGTGCAACTATGCCAAAAAACTGCCAATTTTAAATCCGATTTTACTCGTCAGGATGGACGGTGACCCCCCATTTTCTTTACATATTCTGAAAGCTGATGAGTTGTATATGTCATTTCATGGGGTGGCAATGCTGACAAAATGATTAAAAGATATCAAATTTCTTAATAAAGTAAAAAAAGTAAATTTTCAAAATGACGTCATCAAATTTCAAGTTTACTCAAATGTATCTCACTAGTCCTTTGTCAATTTTCACCCAGATTTCAGTATGTTGTAGCTTATTTAATGTTCTTTCAAACATAAAATTACAATGTTTTGATTGGATAACGGTATCACCTCGTAAAAATGGATTGAAAGTAATCTTGTCAAATTTGACCAGTTTACGTGTTATCTCTATGGGAGTGCAGTTTTTCTGGAAATGAAAATTGACATGACTATCTTTATCGAGCACTAGCTCACTTACCCTTCGATAAATTTCTCCCAGATTTTAATATGTTCTAGCTGAGACTTTGCGCTACCGCAGATGTGCCCTTCGTTTTTTCATACGATGTTGGGATCACGTCAAATATTTTGGTTGAAATTCAGGCTTATCTTCGATGTATTGAGATATTTCTTTCTTTCTGCAATTTTCTTTGCAATAACTCAAGAAAGACGGCCTCTATCTCTTCCATATTTTGCACATGTTTAGTTCATGTCACGTACATTATTTCATAAAATAACAACTACTTGATCGGACACCATCTTGGGTATGTAAATTAGGGTCAAAGGTCACAAGTGTTTCATCCTGTATCTTAGTGAATACATGTCCTATCTTTCCCATATTTTGCACACGCAAAGACCATGTTACAAGGATCATTTCACAAAATAACTACTTTTTACTCAGATGCCATCTTGTCTGTGCAAATTGAGGTCAAAGGTCATATGTACTTCTTTTTGTATCTTCGTTATGACGTGTTATCTCTATGGGAGGGAATTTTCTTTAATGTGAAAATTGACATGTTTGTCTTTATCGAGCACTAGCTCACTTACCCTTCGGTGAATTTCTCCCAGATTTTAATATGTTGTAGCTGAGACTTTGCCCTATCGTCTTGTTTCCTTCGTTTTTTCATACGATGTCGGGATTACGATAAAAGATTGGTTGAAATTAAAGCTTATCTTATATGTATTGAGATATTTCTTTCTTTCTGCAACTTTCTTTGCAATAACTCAAGAAAAACACGCCCTATCACCCTCATATTTTGCACATGTTTAGTTCATGTCTCGTACATCATTTCATAAAATAACAACTACTAGATCGGACAACATCTTGGGTATGTAAATTAGGGTCAAAGGTCATAAATGTTTCATCTTGTATCTTAGTGAATACCTGTCCTATCTTTCCCATATTTTTCACACGTATAGACGATGTCGCGAGAATCATTTCACAAAATAACCACTATTTCATCAGATGCAATCTTGGGAGTGCAAAGGTGGGTCAAAGGTCATATGTATTCATTGCTGTATCTTCGTTATTCAGTGTATACAGAATTTGGTACCAAAGATGGCAGATATGACTCCCTTTTCGAAATGAGAATACAAACATCACACGGCCAATGTCTCTAAACACAGATGAAACTTGTATGGTCATGCCTATTGCGATCAGGACTCGAATCATTGATAAAAAAAAATCGGATCACCTTAATTTGTCAGTGATGACAAATTACAATCTCTAGTTTCAAAATGTCGTTATCTCATGGGTTATTAAAAGTTTTGTTCATTCGGCTTGATTTAGTGTTTTACTTAACAATGTTTAAAGAAGAAATTTACAGGAAATAATTTCATATAAATTGACTGTTTACCATCATTTAATGTTATTTTGATTAATTTCTGACATAAATCATGCAATAAAGTTGTCTCTGCTTTGAATATAAGAATCTTTATTTTTATCAAATTTGAGCACTGGAAGAAGTTCGATGCGGCTACGAAAAGTGCCAAATCTGTGACGTCACCACGTGTGTATGCAACCCTGTGGGATTTACGTATCTATAGGCAAACTGTGTGCACTTTTCAGGAAATTGCTGTGTAATTTGTTGTCAATCTAGAATAAATCGTCCGCCAAAACTATATATTCACGTCGTGAAATTGTTTGTTTGTGTTCATTGGAATCATATTTTACACCCATAAATTTACGGAAAAACAAAGTTTTAAAAGCACAAAACCTATCGTCATCTCAAGATTCACGATTGCCGTGATCAGCTGTTCCTTCGTACAGCCACAATTTGCTGTTATTATTGACACAACAAATCGATCATTGTGGGGGAATTGCGTATAGCTGAGGTAATCTTACATACTAATGAAGGATGATAACTAAGTCAAAGAGCTGTTATTGATTGGAAATCATTTTTACACCCATAAATTTACGGAAATACGACGTTTGAAAAGCACAAAACCTACCGTAATCAGCTCAAGATTCGCGATTGCCGTGATCAGGTGTACGCACAACAGTACCAGCAGAATCGGCAGTGAAGAGGTATTCCTTGATGCCGTGATTTCAGCTTGATTCTTCTTCGAAATGATATGATGAAGGTTTGTTAAATAAATGTGACCTTCATTTTCTCTTTTGTGTGGTTTAAATTCTAATTTCTACTTCAACTTGCTCAAAAAACAGTCTAACAAAGCCGGGAACTGCAACATTTCCGTGCTGAGTAGCAGTCACGATACACGTCTTGCATGCAATCATGCACCGCTGCTGCAGCGATCCCCATAGTATAACACGTAGGTTGCTTGTAAACAAGGGGGTCCTCGGCGCAGTTGACCAATCGTGAACACGTATTTCGATCACGTGTCTTGGTAAGCAACAAGGCTGTTTACGCGTCTGGGAGACGATTTGCATAAACTTACGCATGTTTCAGACGAATTTATGAATGAAAGTGAGTAGCATGACATCATGTCATAACCATATTTGGAATAAGCAGAGGTAGAGCTTTCTGTAGGTACCAAATGTGTCAGGGTTCAAGGCAGAATATCTAAGACACGATCGCCAAAAGAACAGTCATTTTCGCCGTAAGCGAAGGCGATTTGGTCTTTAGACGAAAGATTTTGGCCAACATTTGGGATTGACATCCCACTTTTCTCTTCAAAATTCCACATTTTGTAGGTTGTATTTCGAAATGTTGTTGATATCAGTCAGAAACTAGAAAATTTCCCCTACAACATGGTACCAAAATGTCAATTTGGTCACTGAGGTAGGTCATTTTTTGACCTTTTTCGGGCTGTAGCGCGAAATTACATTTGCCGAGAAGTTTCGGGTTTTGCCAGAGCGGGTCTCATATAGCCGTACGGCAAATCAGCTCATACACATTAGGTGACGTCGCTCAAATCCGATGTTTCTTGTAGCGAACGGAGGTACGTGGTCATGGAAATTGGGTGTTTTTCAATCTCAAAAACAGTTTGGGGGTAAAGTTACATCGTCTAAAAGATATCCAGTTTTGTTAACTAGCTTCTTAGCTTTCCGTATATATCAAACTTGTCATATTATCTAGATTCTCTATAAATTTCTGCTTTAACATAACTGATACACACACATAACAGAAAAGTAACTCCCTAATCAAAATGATGTCACTTTTGAACAAAAAAGGAGGTTTTACACAAAATTATTTTGCAGGGGTATATTGCTACACTTAATGAATAACTAACTGTGAAAAATAATAAGAGCGATCTTCATTGTCATAATCATACGAGTGATCTCACATCCACGACAATGGTCACTTTTACATTTGCAATAATAATGAGAGTTGAAAATAACCATTTTCCTCTAAAATTATGCTCTACCAAACAAACAAACAAAAAGACACTGAAAAGTGTCAAAATAGATGTAAAGGGGTCAAACGATAGCTGATGAAACAACAACTCTTAATTACTATGTACAATACACAAACAGCAGGATACTGCACCCCCCCCCAAAAAAAAAATACTCTGCAATATACTTTAAAAAATTAACCATTTGTCTTTGATATGTATCCATTCAAGCACGATTCATTAATTTATTCTCATCTTTGTACTGACGTTAGTCAATACGCGCAGACGTACAATTGCCATTTTATTTTTGCTCACTTATCCTGTTTTGTGTGTCTGTATAATGGTAATAGCAACTCATTAATGAAAACATCATTAACATAATGTATGAAAACATCTAAAAATCTGTGATACAACTTTCAATGAAATCATTAAAAAATGATTTTGATAATGTATCTTAAAAATTACGACAATTAAACCCCACACCGTCATACAATTTACCGTTGGAAATAATAATCTAAAGATGCAGGCTACCACCTATCAGAATACAAAATAAATCAATTTATGAGTAAAATAAGGGCAAATGGGCAAAAAATAATAATAATAAGCGGAAGTGAAGTGAAAAAGTCGATCCCGATCAACACGATCAAGAAGCACGATTAGAAGAGATTTGCTGCGTTTGGATACGATCCTAGACGATCTGATGCGATGATCACGATCAAAAACTAATCGTGTTAATTGAACCGTCCAAAATTTTCCTACGATTAACGCGATTGCCACGATTGACCTTAAGATCTGATACAATCGGATAAGACCAACACGCTTGCTGCACGATTAAAACCACGATTTCAATCGAGGCGCCAATCGTGATAGTGGGAACCCCGCTTAACAGATCTTGAGCATCAATGAATAAAAAAATGTGACTACTCGTATCTACTCGTTATCAAGTCATATCTTCTTGTTGGTCATTCGTATCTGATCGTGGACACTGGGATACGACAGAGAATTATAGATCGTGACAGATCGTGGCAGATCGCAGGAGATTGCAGCTTATCTCAACATGTCGTGATGTTTATCCGTTCCGAGATTGATTGTGATAACCACGATTAAAAGTCACGATTAGATGCGATCTTTTGAGCTTTGTTAAGATCTGATACGCTCTGATGCGATGACCGTAATTGGGAACCAATCCGACTATTCTAAATCATGGAAATTTTTTGAACCTTCCGAAATTTTTTCACGATTACCGCGATTAATGCGATTGACTTCAAGGTCTGATATGATCTAATAAGATCACCATGAGTACTCCACGATTAAGACCCTCAAAATCAAAAAGTAATGTAGATGTGTTCTCTCAAAGAGTTTATTTTTGTAATAGTGAAATTGGGGATTTATTGTACGGAGTATGGAATCAAAAGAAATATCAAACTCTGGAACAATGAAATATACAATTTCCTTTTCCTAGTACTCTCTCTTATCCTTTTGTTCCCCGTCCCCTACAACCCACATCCTGGCCCTCGAGAGCTCCCGTTTAATATATAAAGAGCTCAAAGATATTAATCAGGTAGCACTGTGGTCACATAATGGTGCATATTGGAGATAATTTACTGCTGTCAAAAATTTCCTACAATCAATAATTACATTAGAGAACGACATTTGATTATGAAGGATGTTGTAATTATAATTATAACCATTTGCAGGTGAAACAAAAACCAAGTATTAGTGCTTTAAAGGTTTAAAAGCTTTAGTGCTTTGAGTTTGGGATAGAAACAGCCACTGTAAAAATGTGAATCCGTATAATTTTAAGTATTGTTAAATACACAAAATGTGAAGAATAGCTTATGATAAAAATGTTACCAGACTTAACCGTCTACAACGGTTTAATGAGAAAAATATGGATATCTCCTTATATTGTGGGCTTTATTGCGAAAATTTTATATGGTAGGATGTTTCATGATCCAACAGACCTAGACATATGCATCATATGTGATATCTTGAACATTTTTAAAGTCACTGTTCCCAAAGGTAAACAGAACCTCTAATATATTGTCTCCGCCTAGGACCTTTCAAATAAGACAATTTAATTTGGCTCGTGGTAAGGAGAGTGTCAAAACATCTTCGTATAGGACTGTGTTGTCTTAGCAACCTTTTCCTTTTTTCTCTATCCCTCTTCCCTTTCCGCATTATGTCATTATAATCCATGTAATTTTTTTCCGTTCTTCTTTCGCAAATTGGCGTCTAAATCATTGCAACTTGTTTGTTCTTTATCCGTATTATTGATGAAGTAAATGCGTATTTGAATAAATGGATAAACACTGACTAAGTCTTAGCTTCCCTTTCATTTATCGAGCTCACCGTTAATTCTTCCAGAGCAGGAAAGATGAAATACACTGTAAAATACTTTTACTTCTACATTTCTGTCTTCTACCTATAACCACGTATATAGGGTCTACACACAAATATCAATAATCATGTGTGGTTGCATTTCTTTTAAACATAAATGTAACACAATGTAATAACACATAGAATACTTTATCTCCCCTCTCCCTCCCTCTCTCTCCCTCTCTCTATGTCTCCCTCTCTATGTATATATATATATATATATACATATATATACATGTTTAACGAAGAATAAACCGGTAATGCAATATTTCCCCAATATATGAGAAAGAATGAGTTCATTGAGTTGCTCAGTAAACTCATTCTTTCTTATATATTGGCTAAATATTGCATTACCGGTTTATTCTTCGTTATATTGGAGCCAATACGTGAATTCGCAACATGTTTATATATATGTTTATATATACATACATACATATATGTTATATATATGCATATTTATATATACATCATATATGAATATATGAATTCACTTCACTTTATGACAACTAATATAATTATAAACATTACCATGTCACAAAAGAATGAACGTCACATGCTATAATTGCAATTGTGTTACGATATGTGCGTGTTCTCTGTCAACTGGAAGCATGGAAGAAAGTGTTAAGTCGAAAATCAGAGCGTTGAATACTGATATTTTCTTCACCTCCTGTGGCTGTTACAGTAGTCGGCGCAGAGTGCAAATACTTAAGTACAATATGCCGCTAATACCAGTGCAGGGGTATTTGTTTTACCGGTGCACCTGTCAACTGCCATGCCTTAATTTACGTCGGCGATTGCCCCATTTTCAGCTTCACGCGGACGTTTGAGATTTTTGTAATGTAAATATAATCTGTATGTTGCATTCCCCTTCCACGCTTGTCAGCCGTGCCGAGTGATCTTTGCAAATCAAGACGATGATAACTTACTCTGACTTTAATATAGATAATCATTTTACGAAAGAAAATGCACTTTAGCATACCTTAGACCACCGTATATGTCACACAAATCATTTTGGTTGAGATGGGCTTCAGGTTCCAATGTTTGTTTGTTTTTATCTAAAATTATTCGATATAATGAGAAACCTCTACTGAAATATGAAAGATCGTGTAATTCTAAGAGGAATTCAAAGTTAATTTGATGACAATTGGTTGTAAAATGCCTGAGATATGCAAAATAGAGCAATTCTAATAAAAAGTGTGATCCACCTTTTCCTACCTTTTATTTGGTTGTTATGGGATATCTCAGCCATTCCAAAACGGAATTTCATCATACAAACTTTGAATTCCTCTCACATGTAGAATATTATGTTGCGTATTGTTTCAAAAGTGTGCGTTTTTTTTTTTTTTTTTTTTAGCTTGCAGAATGTTATGAACCAATCTTCGTCTACACCAATACTTCATATACCATCCAATCATATAGTCATGGGTGACGAAATAGTGATAATACTTTATAGTTAACAAAATATTATAACTCTGTTGGCGCTAAATATACCAGCATGACTAATGTGCATTCTATGAAACAGGTAGATACAAGTGTACAGACAAGAATTACAAACAAATCAACAACGTTTATTGGTCATGTAACTATAGCGAATAACTATAGTAACAGAATAGGAATGTAAAGTCATTTGGTGTATTAGAGGTGTGGATATTCACTCAACAAATTTACGATCCTCGAAGTGTATAATATCGAAATATAAACAAATTGACGTGAACAGTTATTAAAAAGGATCCATGGCAGGCTGCAAAAGATCACCCCAGCCCAGTTAGATGATGCAGTGCGTAAATGGGTAAATTATTGACAGAAATAGTAATGGGCCTTAACATCCTATCTGTCCATAAGAGGAAAACGACTTGAAAACCAAATTTGCCTTTGAATGAACTCTATAGATATACTATTCAAAACAAAGGTTAGGAAAGAGAAGGATTGTAAGTTATTTTGCGCGCGTACGCGGAACAAATAATATATCGGGTCATTGTGTTACAGGAAAATAAAAACGAAATGTTTATGTGCATGAATCGAGTAGATGAAACAATATTCGTATAAAAACACATCAGTATGAATTACCAACTTTGAGGGAAGTCAGACTATACGTTCAAGAAAAAAAAAGGAGTTACGATTTCTTTTCCGTCATCGTTAGATGAGAAAACTGCAATAGTTTGTGCACACACTTTAATAGTCTGGCCTACTGTGTTGTAATCTTACAGGGAAAGAAATGTGGCTTGAGTGAATGTAGAAGTAGGCCTATACATCACTGCAGAGTATTGAAAAATTAAAAAGTACTAAACGTGTGAAATTCTCTTTCTCTGCTTTAATGTCCACATTGACGTCATGACGTCAGTTTTACATTTACTCAAACCACATACCTGTCCCTAATTGTATCCCACATGTATTGTAGCAACATGAGTAGGGAAAAAAGACACAACCGGCTGTATACAATGCATTACCAAAGATTATGAAATATCGACATTCGTATTGGCTTTAAAAATATTAAAATGGATGCGGAGGTTATAACAGCAGGGATAAGAGAACGAAACGGAAAGTACATAGTTACCACTGCTGTGCAGCGCAGGATGACTTGATCTCGGTGACCATCGTGAAAGAGAGGGGGTGTTTCCTAGACATAGACATTGTGTAGTAATTGAGGCTGCACTAGGTGTTTAGTGAGAACATAAAAAAAAAAAAAAAACAAACCCGGGACTAATAATGAACATTGATGGCGCTTGGTGAATCACTTCCTCCAATGTTTCGGCGAGGGACAGCTTTGAAGCTGTGATCAAAGATATCAGATGTTAAATTGTTTTACCATATGTTTTGGGGGAATGCACCCTACAGGCTTTGCTACTGCAGCATTCCTCCCCATCTCCTGCATTTTCTTAACTTCAGAATGTTTTTGTGCTTTTTCTTTTTCACCCAGTCATTTGTATATCCATAAATTTCATTTATCATATTTTGTAATATTGAAATTTAAATGTATTTATTTTTTATGTGGGAAGAAAATGTATTTTCAAGTTCTGTTGGAGATGGAAAAAAAAATAAATGAAATGACATGAAAAATGAGGCCAACTTACAGGTAGGCAAAATCATTCTCATCTATAAAGCCCCGTCTTAAAAAATAAAAACCCAAAAAGAAATGTGGATTTAGTGATCAGAGCAGCAACTTTAGTAGAGCACTTCAGTGAAAGTTCTAGAAAAATCGGACTATGGATGTAAACGTTATGAATTCTTTAAGTTTTTGTGCTGGAACCGCTGGATGAGGAGACTACTTGAGTTTATGATTCATGTGCTGACGACAAACAAAGAAAATATTAAAATCAAACATGATTTCACTTTTCTAGCATAATGGAAGAGCACTTGACTAAACCATTTCAGAAAGCAGGGGGATAATCACAATGCCCTTAATATAATATGTCAATATCAAGTTGATGGATTGTGTAATTTTCATTAAAAAAAATGAAATTTTGTGATGTTCTCTTTATTTTTTTCTTTGCCTCATCTGAGGATTCATTCAGGATTGCATTCAAAACACACAATCAAAATAATATTATAGTGTAGTAACGATGTCACATAAAAGTGATGCAAGCACAATCGTGCATTAGAGGTTCAACAATTCGTTTGGTAACAATTGTTCATTTCTCCGTAGTGTTCTTCTATGTTTCATACAACATTGCATTTCTATTCTCGTTCTAATTTCTCTCATAAACACATGCTTTAAAGAACAACTTCTTTTATCATTACTGGTTTCATTCCGCTTCAAAATAAGCTTATAAATACTCCAAAATGCTATTGTCAAAAACAAACTGTACTGACTCTTGCACTGTATTTTCATCAAATGTGAAACGTTGATATTTGTTACTGTTGCATGGTATACATCTTGTAACAAACTCCTTACGTATAAAAGAAAATTTTCATTAAGTTTGCATTCCATGAAAACATGAACATTGTCCTCTTTTACGTTGCAGTTCGGGCACAAATCATCATGACTTAAACCCCATTTGAATAGATTACTTCTCACTGGCAATAAATTATACAACAATTTTAAGTTAAATTCTCGTAATTTGTTTTCGTTTGTATATTCTAAATTGTATCTGAATACACTGGCCCAATCAGCTTGGAAATGAAACTTGTTCTCCCAATGTAAGGAACATGTATTGGTTAACAAGTTTTTTGAAGGTATCAAATTATACAAAGCCTTGCTGTTTAGATCCATCACGAAGACTATTTTTCTTGAAACACACACACTTGGTATGCACAATATCTTTTCTTTTCTGATATAACTATCAAACATTTCCTTATGTATCATGTTAAACCATACTAATGGTATTGCTTTTTGTAATGTTGCATAATCAAAAATTGCAGTACATTTTCTTCTTTTGAAATTAATTTCTGACATAATGTATTCAAAAGACCGGAAACCATTTATTGTTACTAAATCTCCAAAATAGAGTATGCCACTTTCATACCAATCTTTATAAAACAGCGAATGCTTGTCAAACAACATAAGTTTGTTATACCAAACAATCTGATTTAAAACATCAGTTGACCCACTGTTTACACTGTTGATATCTTTCACTGTAGTACAATATCGCATTTGTTCCCATGCCTGTAAAATTTCTTTATAAAACTTTGGAACTTTCTTATCAATATCATTAATAATACACGTGTTGTAATTACAATTCAGCAGCAAAATAATACCCCCTAGCAAATCAAACCAATAAGAACACATTTTTTCCATATATTTCTTGAGTCATTGAGAAAACGACCCAGCCATTTCAACCGAAAACTTAGCAATTGTTTTTGTGTATCCATCATCTTTAATTCCACCTTTGCTGAAATCTTCTGTAATGATACTTCGCTTTATTTTTTTTCATTTTTCTTTTCCATATAAACTTAAACACCATATTTTCCAAAATCATCAAAAATTTAAACGGTATTGAATCTACCATTATCAGGTGAATAACTTGACTAAGGGCTAAGCTTTTTAAAACAATAACTCGTCCAAAGATGATTAAACTTCTCTTTGTCTAACTGTCAAGTATTTTTTTGCAACTTGAATAATTTTTGCTCCCAATCTAACTCCAAAGCTGCATCATTATTGGGGTGAATATAATGTCCCAAATATCTAACTGGTTTATTCGACCACTTCAAATAAAACTTAGCTAAATTCTAACGTTCACTCTGTTTACCCAACCAAATCATAGATGTTTTATCTTTGTTAATCTTTGGACCTGCTACATCTCCAAAAGAATATAACTCTTTTACAATTTCCTCTAACGATTTTTCATCTTGAACAAAAAACAAAGTATCATCAGCATTTGTAAGAGTTTAAGTTGAAAATCATAGCCTGCTATAAATCCATTGGCCGAATACTTCCGTTTTCTCTGATGCTATTGGCCATGAATTCAGCTGCTAAAATGAATAATAGTGATGACAGTGGATATCCTTGTCGGACTCCTCTTTCAACATTAAAACTTTCCGATATCCAACCATTCATCAATACAGAGCTTGATATGTGCGTGCAAAGAGTACGAATCCATTTTCGAAATGATTCGCCAAAATTTAATCTTTCTAAACACAAACTCAAAAATTCTATATCCACAACATCAAATGCCTTAGCAAAGTCTGCTAGCATTATTGCTCCGGTTTTACCGCTTTTCATAACATATTCAATGATATCCTTCGTTAACCTTACATTGCAGGCAGCTAAGCGGCCCTTCATGAATCCTGTCTGAGTGTCATTCTCTATACCGCCAATGACCTTTTGTACCCTTACGGCCCAAACTGCTGCTATTATCTTATAGTCACAGTTGAGTAGAGTGATAGGTCTCCAGTTTTTCAGCTGTTGACTGTCACCTTTTTTAAATAACAATGTGATGAGACCTTTTCTTTGGGTGTTTGACATCATTCCAGATAAATAATTTTCATTCAAGGCTTCTACGAGAAACGCTTGTATTCTCGGCCAGAACACCTGATAAAACTCTGCAGAAATTCCATCTATATAGACCGGGTGCCTTATCTTTTTGCATTGCAAATACAGGTTTTTTTTTACATTCTTCTTGTGTGAGTAACCCTTCACACATTACCTTATTTACGTCAGAGAGACGCTTGATATTTTGTGAACAGGCATAATTTTCCATACTTTTTCTGGTTTGTGTTTCTTTTTTTTTTGTTGTATAATTTTGAATAAAAATCAACAATCTCTTTCAGTATCTTTTCATTTCCTTCAATAATACGATTATCCTTATCACATTTCAATTTTTTTTTTGCATTCATCTTTTCTAAGTTAAAAAAGTACTTCGTGCTTTTTTCTCCTTTCTCAATCTACCTTGCTCGAGCTCGTATACCAGCTCCCTTGGCTTCGTATTTATAAATCTTCTCCAACTTCTCTTTTACATCAGAATAAGAACTTAATACCTCTTCAATACACTAATTCACATCAATACATTTTTCAAGTTCAGCTAGTTTTGCTTCTAGTGACAATTTGGAGTCTTTCTTCCCAAGTGCCTTTTTTCTTGCAATATTTCTGTGAAAATTCACGAACTTGAACTTTAAACATTGTTAAACATTTCCCACCTCATTTGCACAGGCAAACAATTTGTTGAAAATGAGTCTATAATTTGAAAATTCCATTTTGGTAATCTTTATCAAATAAAATATCATTATTAATTTTTCGATAACTTGGGCCTCTCATGTTTTGTTTAATACACAGTTGGATTGATATTGCGTTGTGGTCACACCTAAGGGCTGGTGGGATGTCAGCACACATTGTTTTTCCTTTAATATTTTTCGTCACCAGCCAAAAATCTAATCTAGAAGCCCTCTTCAAAGATACATTCCGCCAGGTGAATTGTTTCAAGTCTTGATGCATTGATCTCCAAACATCAATCAAAACATACTTTTTCATTATCTTTTTAAGATTTACAGGTCTTCTATTTGTTCTTCGATCCTCGCACATCTTTGCTTATATTCAAAACACAATTCCAATCTCCTCCTAAGATCAATTCGCGATCACATGTATAATGCTTACGTAATTCAGAGTTCAATCTGTGAAAGAAACTCTCTCTATATTGCCTCTGCGTTGGCGCAAATACATTGATTAACATGAGATTAGTTTCTTGAACTTTTGCTCTGAGTATTAGTAATTGACCATTCAAGGTACATTTTACTACAATATTTTGAGCATCAAGTCTATCATCAAATTAAATTGAAACACCTCGTGAATGATTTGATCCATGCGCAAAGAAGCACGGAGCCCGCCATTCACTTCTGACAACTGATTCAAAATCACTGCACCAATATGTCTCTTGAAAAAATACAATATCTACCTTCCGGTGCTTACACCAATGAAAAACTT
This sequence comes from Diadema setosum, assembly GCF_964275005.1. Classification (NCBI taxonomy): domain Eukaryota; kingdom Metazoa; phylum Echinodermata; class Echinoidea; order Diadematoida; family Diadematidae; genus Diadema; species Diadema setosum. Next base: position 3,828,044 of record NC_092695.1, on the reverse strand, counting down.
GACTTCTTTTGTCTTTATTTCTTAAACCTCTTGCATTTAAACTGATTATATGACAGTTCGCCATTTATATAGATAAAGGGAAAAGAGAACACAAGTATCTTCTATCACTTCACTCATTTCTTCTTTGGCACTTTTTTCGAAGATTTCTGCTTTCGTTTCGTTTGTTTCACTTACCTTTCTTTTGTTGCTCGTTTAGGTAGTTCCTGTGATTCAGTGGAGAGTTCAGACAACGCTTCCACACCGTCATCTTCGCTCGATGATTCTTCGCTCGAAGCTTCCGAGTGTGTGCGAGAGTCGGTCATATCCGACCGGTCTGCTGCAAGATCAGTGACAGGCTCTGTCTGCGTGGGAGTTGTGATATTCTCTTTATATTTTCTTTGTATTGCTGTCCACACGTGAAGTCATGAACTCTTGTAGTCTCCTCATCCAGCGATTCCAACACAAAAACTTTTAAAATTCATAACTTCTGAATGGATTCTCCGAATTCCTCAAACTGTTTCTCGTGTGTTGTTGCCTCTTTCACTCAATCCACATTTATCTTTGGGTTTTGGTTTCCTTCAACAGGCCACAAAACGCTGGGTAGCCTCGGGGTAGCCTCCGTCGAAAATTGTTTCACGGGAAAGAATGTGTCTGTTAAGACGCAACAATGAGGAAGTGAATGTCTGTCTATGTTCCGCGATATCTTATTTATAATATTCCCAACAGTCAAGTCAAGTGTGCTTTGCTCACAAAAAGATCAAATCAAAGCAATTGGTAAATAATTATCCCCAACGTAAAGACAAAATATTGTGACTCTGTCGCTGCAGCAAAAAGGTACAGTATGACAAAGTGTTCTTGTCAGATTTTTCTTTTCGTATAAGTTCTTTGTTTCAGCTCAGAAAACAATCTATTGTTAAAGTATACCATGCTATGCCAATTTCGCCAAAAATTGAAAACAAATTTTGTTCGGTTTCTTTTTCCTCATGATTTCACACATACATGAATTATATACAAATAGGCATGCACGCACACTCTTGTCCGCATGCATTAATGCATATTCTTATATTTGTTTCCTTCAATGATGATATCATAGTTTAGATTAGAAGTAATAAATTTAAATCATCGTCCTTCTAATTTCAGAGTAGAAGAATATTATATCTATGTTGCTTAATCAACAGATTTATATATGGATGGTATATTTTCGGTTGAGATGGTGCTTTCCAACGTTTTTTGACAATGACTTTTTGAGATAATAGGAATTTTTTAATGAAATAATTATTAAAGAGCTTAAGATTCTGAGGGGAATTCAAAAATCATTTGATGAAAATTAGTTGTGAAATGGTCAAGATATCCCAAACAAAGCTATGTTGATAAAAGGTGGGACCCACCTTTTATTGGGAGCGCTTTGTTTTTTGGATATCTCACCAATTTCAAGACCGGTTTTCATCAACTAAACTTTGAATTCCCCTCAGAATTGTATGCCCTTTAACATTACACAGAATATAAATTTCTTAGTATATCAAAAGAAGTTAAAAGCTGAATCCTCACCTCAACCAATACTATACAATCCCTTTCATCAACTAAACTTTGAATTCCCCTCAGAATTGTATGCCCTTTAACATTACACAGAATATAAATTTCTTAGTATATCAAAAGAAGTTAAAAGCTGAATCCTCACCTCAACCAGTACTATACAATCCCTTTGGTATGATTGTAACGTATCTAAAGGAATGGTATAGTTATGGTTGAGACCCAACTTCATATTTCAAACATTTTTGGTGAGATATCAGAAACCTCTTACATTGTCTTATGAAATGTGAAAGGGCATGTAATTCCAAGAGAAATTCAACATTTATTTGACTTACATTGATTAGAATTGATTTAGAAACGGCTGAAATTTCGAAAACAGAGTTATCAGTTCTAAAAAAAGGTGGGACCAACCTTTTATTACGATCGCTTTATTTTACTTTGTTTTTGACTGTCTTGGCCATTTGAAAACCGATTTTCATAAGATAAACTTTGAATTCATCATAGATTGGTTTACTCTGTACGCCCACTATTTCATGTGTGTTTTCATGGTTTGATTTGATTTGATTTGATTTATTTATACTGAATTCCGTTACATTAGATATAATTTTGTACAAGTCATTTATAACAAACAGTATATCAACATCTATTTTTAGTACAAAATAAGACAAATACGAACACAAACAGAAGGGTCTCCAAATAAGTAGGAGCTTGACGGTATGGAGACCCTATACTTAGCTACTCTGGATAGAATAGGGGATAGAGAGAGGAGGAAGGGAAAGGGAAAATTACAGAGTGTATGATACCACTCCAACTACTTTACAACTACTTTACAGTAATGATAATAAATGCGTCTGCTATTAAATTTAACACGTTCAGTTGCCTTTGCCGTAGTAATTAACCGAATATACACTATGAAAAATCTAATGGTAATAAGTAGATACAAAACAATCTTACGTTTGGTTATCTGACATGAAATAACTAATATATCGCGGTTAAATGTGCACAGTATTGGTGAGACACATGATATACATACATACAAAATATATCGCGGTTAAGTGTGCACAGTATTGGTAAGACACATGATGATTACATACATGCTCATAATTATACATGATATACACAAGTACCTATCCTGTACATACACATACATATCGATATTAATGATATATTTATGGATAGATAAATAAATTGATATATTCATGCACACATGAATGCATCACATATCAAGTCAGAACTGACCAGGAACTGGGTCCGTTGGGGTCATACACCGTTCCGGGTCAAAAATGACTTGGAATTTGGTTATGGAGACCCCGAATGGGGTCACCCTGACCCAATTCATGACTCTGAATGGGTCATATTATGTGACCCCATTCCTTGTCATTTCTGACCCGGAACGGTGTATGACCCAAACG
>NC_092695.1:799769-869769 GCF_964275005.1 Diadema setosum | reverse complement strand
CCAAACGCGCACATACAAACTGCGCGGTTACCATCACTGTGGCAACAACTACCACCAGTTTAGACGCATTCCATCACAAGCAGGTTAGTTTTGAAATCCGTCCGACCAGGAGCAGACGTATACCCTTGTGTGTATGTTCTGCTTCAGAAACGGATTTTTAATCTAACATCACATCGCATCCTGGTCGCTGATGAAGAATGCGATGACTAACCTGTTTTGGTGTCTTGTTTCAAAAACATGCGCTTTCCTCGCCAGGATAAAGCGTTTTAATGCCATTTTAGGTTTTAATCTCATTCACTTCTGTTCGTTATTGATCAGTGACTACCAGGAAAGGCTGGTTGACTATCAGGTAAAGTCTGATTGACTATCAGGAAAAGTCTGATTGACTACGGGAAAGACCGTTGACTATCAGGAAAGTCTGATACAGTATTCCATCACGGACAAGGCACAACTACTGGCTGGGATGTCTCTATGGGGGCCGGAGGTGTGAGTTTGCGTCAGTGAAAGACAAGATGAGGTGGGTCTCTGAACCGTTTATCTTCGTGATAGTAAATCGGAGCATGACGTTGGCAATGTAAGTCCATTGAAAAGCTATCAGGGATTCATGTTTGTCATGTTTTTTAAACTGATTTCATCCTTTCATCTTTGGCTCTTCGTGGAGGGAACCAGTCCATGGATGCGTCGTTGCTACGCCAAACGCGCACATACAAACTGCGCGGTTACCATCACTGTGGCAACAACTACCACCAGTTTAGACGCATTCCATCACAAGCAGGTTAGTTTTGAAATCCGTCCGACCAGGAGCAGACGTATACCCTTGTGTGTATGTTCTGCTTCAGAAACGGATTTTTAATCTAACATCACATCGCATCCTGGTCGCTGATGAAGAATGCGATGACTAACCTGTTTTGGTGTCTTGTTTCAAAAACATGCGCTTTCCTCGCCAGGATAAAGCGTTTTAATGCCATTTTAGGTTTTAATCTCATATATATATATATATATATATATATATATATATATATATATATACATACATACACATGGACAAATAAGAAATAGAGATAAGTCACAGTCTGTGTGTAGACGAGTGGAAGAAAGTATAATACTGAAATGGATGTACCACAGGACGATAAACGGACAATTCAATGAAAGACTATCAAGAAGTTTAAAAGGATGGCAGAGCTACTGTGTCGGCAGGCAAGTAGAAAAAGAAAGTATACTAGCTGGTATAAGTCTAAAGATACTTCCATCAAGATTTCAGCTAATGATATTCGTACTTTCTGTTACAATGAAAGAAAATCCTCGATCCTATAATTTTAGTTCCCAGGCATGTTAATCAAGCATGCTCTGGAAACGTCTTATCAAATGTCTAACTTGTATACTTATTTGGGAGAGGATAGACTAAATAAATAGAACTTTAAACACATAGTACGATAGATATGTATAATAGATGATTTTCATTATCCTATATACATCCATAACGTACATCCCATTTAACAATGTGCTGATTATAGATAGAATGCACGAACGAATTTAGAGGGTTGAGACATTAACAAGGGGAAAAACTTACATAACTGAGAAGAGAGATGCACTACTAAAAAGTTATAATGCTGAATAAATTTTTTTGTCACCATGTTAAAGCTATACCTCATCTCACACTTCCAAATCATATCTTATTACAAAGCATGATATCGCATGCACACAGAATCCCTTTGATACATATTTTCCCATGTTACCATTGTATTACCACAGCCATTCTTTTGTAGTCTCATTCCAGTAATTTGCTCAGCTGGTAAAGAGGGGGTTTCTGTTGTTGTTGCTGTTGCTGCTGCTGCTGCTGCTGCTGCTGTTGTTGTGGCTGTTGTTGATGTTGCTTTTGTTGATTTGACAGGAAGGTGAACTAGTTCTAAGTAATGGCGCCCTCGTCGGCGCTGCACACCACTGAATAATATCAATCATTAGACAGCAGAAGTTAGTTTTTCTCCGCCACTGACCAACCAACACAACATCCACACATCCTCTTCAGCCTTAGGGAGTCGGCTACTTCCCTTGTAGGATTTCCAAGGCTCTTTTCACACTTTTCAAGCATCTAATTCTCCGTCTTATAATATTGCCTAAAGACAAGATGCAACCTTGGATTACCATCACTGTTATAGTCACTCCTCCCTGGAGGCAGCAAACGTCATGAATACTGGTTACTTCGGTTTGAGCTAACCAAGAAGTCCTTTTCACTGGTTAACTCCTTAAAGATAGGAACCGTCATTCCTGCATCCTCTTCTGAACTTTTTTGCAGCATATCAACAATCATATTGAATTAATCGTTGTTTGATGGTGAGATTCAATTCCTCAATATAGGCAAGTATGATAGGGGACTATGTAAAAGTTTTATGTCCTTCAAAACAATAACCTTCTAGATCTCAGATTCAATTTTGCTGAAATCTGTGTCTGTTGTATTTGTTCATATTCTATTCAATGGGGTAAACCCGAACATGAAGTGACAGTGCACGTTAACTGTTTCAGTTATCTGCATGACAAAAAAAAAAAAAAAAAAAAAAAAAATAGCTCGCACTGAATTGAAAGCGAACTAGAAAATTTTGCATGACACTTTGTAGGTACCGTTGTGTTTCAATGAAAATCAAAAATTTCTTCAGAGGAAAACAGAATACATGTATAATCAATTAAGGTAGGGCCTAAGTGATGAGTGCATTTGCGAATTCGCTTGAACTATGATGAACACATTCACGTATATTCACACCGTCATACAGATTTAGATATGTGTGAAACGGTTTTACTCAAACTCAAGAGACAAATCTGAACACCTTGAATCATGACACAGCAGGTGTAGGGGGATGTACTAGTCAGTGAATCCATACACTTTAATACTATTAACAATTAAAGGCATAGTCATACACGTGAAGAAACTTCATCAACATGATTAATGACGACGAAGTACCTGACAACCGATTCATATCTTATTATCTTTTTACGTTTTACGACGGGTTTAGATCGGATAGCAAGAGAAACAGACGGGCAGACAGACAGTACTGTATAAACACCAAATAAGATCTGAAATTGAGGGGAAAAGGGGACAACATGTAATCATGGCGTCAAGGATAGCTCACCAATATTAATTTGCTGAATACAGGAGCTAATAATAAAGTCAGAAACTATATCAATGACGTCATTCCTAGCTAATTAAGTTAGCACAAATCGTGTCCTTCAGGCTATCTAAAATGTCATCGTTTCATCTCTATAATATACACCTGTCTACATCTCTTGTTACACTAAATTACATATCATTGTTGGTTGATGAAATTGATAGTATGTGGGAGCTATAGTCAACAAGCAGACCTAGGCTTTACATATCTCTCATGATTAACCACTCTGAGGGCGGTCTACGGTAATAAGACAGAAACGGGACAAAGAACCATCCATCCACTGCGCTTAGGGAAAGAATCAACATTAGAAGGGAAAGGATTAAGGGTAACAGAGTCCTTGGCCGTGCCATTGACGGTAATAATTATGTCTGTTGTCTACGGGATGGACCGAGAGATTTGGTTCTAGTCCGCCAGCATCACTACACTGTCTGGCTGCTGTGAGCAGCAACAGTAGTAGAGTAAGCAATGGTAATCGAGTTGTACCAGAGATTTTGATGTACATCTTATCACATGTGAATGTACATCTGAAGAAATTAATTTAATGTTACTGCATGTGTGACATCTTTATGAAAATAGAGTAATGATTTATCTCTTCTTTCATTCTTTATTTCTTTTTACTCAAAAAGGAAAAGACTTCGGGAGGTAGGTGCGGTGCGAATTTTACCAGTTGTGTCATCTATCAAATTTATTAGGATAAAGAATAAGGTGCGTCATTGAGTATGTATCGTGAGCTTCGCGAGTAACCGTGAGGTCCAAAAGCTACATATTGCATGGCCTAGGCCAACTTTGGGAAACGAATATGATAGATATACAAACACAGCAAACAAATCTAAAAAGGTGCACCGGTGACGTAATTTAAAAATCCACATCACTTTCGCCCTTGTTATCTATGAAATGGGTCATCGTATTTCACTCGGACAATGCTGACGGACACTCGACTGGCGGAAGGCTTCAATAGAGGGCGCGCAATCAATATTATTGCAAAGCCATTCTGCAATAACAGTGAATAGGGAGGCCTTGATCTACATCACTTGAACACCAACTTCTTGGTGGATGATTTGCTGTTTGCTGGCAGTCTCTAACTACGAATTTCCGAGAAGAACTTGTTTTGCAGCCAGATGACTAATCAAAGTTGGCAGACTAACTTACGAGCTAAAAATGAGCTGCAGAGTCATCTTCGAATGAACACCTGCTTCTTCCATTTTCAAGGGAAGGAACACAGGTGTGCGAAAGATTTGCAGCCGGTTTTGACACCAGTATTTTGTCAATTTCCAAAATATGTGAGTTCCATAATACATGCATATGAAGAGCTTGCTTCCAAAAGGCGCTAAATCTATCATTTTTTAATGGACTTAGCGCCTTTTAATTGGAAACAAGCTCTTCATATGTCTAAGGTGATGTACAGTCTGTTTAATCTTTTCTCATTTCGATGGAAAAATAAGTAATAAACATTAAATTATTATTGTACATACAGAATAACTGCACAGCGACACAAATCTTGTCATTGGGCCTAAGCTATAGTGTACTAAAAGTACAATTTTCAATCCCGCGAAAGTTATCAGGTATCTGAAGTCCCAAAACTTCAGATATGCGTGGAGTAAGAAGTCCTGACAGTGTAGGCATTTTGGTGACACGCAGATGAATATAGTCATATACTTTTGACCTGTAACCTTAAGGCTATAGCTTTAAGGTTACAGGTTAAATGCATAATACGATCCCAAGAAACAATAACACGGAAGTAAAAAGTCGTTGTTCAGGTCAAATGGGCTATGAGATCGGTAATGACAGAGAATGCATGCGTGGTATATAAGTTAGTGCTCTGCAGGTTCCAATGACACGTTACACATTATCAAGACTTAATTCCCACAGTCCCGCATTAAAATTGGACATAATTCCAAAGAGCACTACTACGAGGCTATTTTTATTTGTATATACACGTATATGTATCCATAAGTTAAAGTAATACCACGGCGTGAAGGCTTTCGATTTTTGAAAGATCATCCCCCCCCCCTCCCGGTCCCCCCCCCCCCCCCAAAAAAAAAAAAAATAATAATAATAATAATAAGTTTGCCTCCGTAATCAGAACTTCGCAGGTCTGCTAACAAATAAGTTACTAATCTCGAGTCAAAAGGGGCCTGAGCTTTCGATCCTAGCACAATCTTCCCAGCAAAATGACAAACAGGCAGGGACAGCAATCACATAAGGACTACACGCAACAAGAACAGTCAAGGGAGGGCGAGGGACACAGAACAAAGAAAAGAAAACAAAAGGCGAGGGTTGGAGGTCACGGACAAGGAGCCCAACAGGTAAAGGGAGGGGGATTAAAGGAGGGTGGGCAGACAAAAGGCAGAGGAGGGTCAGCGATGATCCCGAGGACCAAGGCAACGGCGTAGCCAGGATTTCATTTTAGGGGGGGCGGTTAGTCTGCGAGGGAGCGAAGCGACCGAGCCCGAGCGAGCGGAGCGAGTGAGGGGGGGAGGGTGTGGGAGGGGGGTGTCCCCCCTCCCACGGTAAGAACTTTTTTGCATTTGGATGTTGTAAATGGTGCAATTTGATGCATGTTTTTGCGCGTTTTATCGACGTGAAACAGTCCCACTTGTTTATGGTAGCAGTTTATTTTGATGTAGATTATTATTGAACAATTTGCCTATAAAAGGGTATAATTTAGATACACTTCTTGTATTAATTCTTTTCACTGAATATCATGAACGCGACTGAACCCAAGCGAGCGGAGCGAGCGAGGGGGGAGGGGAGGGTGTGGGAGGGGGGTGTCCCCCCTCCCACGATAAGAACTTTTTGCATTTTGATGTTGCAAATGGTGCAATTTGATGCATGTTTTTGCGCGTTTTATCGACGTGAAACAGTCCCACTTGTTTAAGATAGCAGTATATTTTAGTGTAGATTATTATTGAACAATTTGCCTATAAAATGGTATAATTCAAATATTCTTTTCACTGAATATCATGAACGCGACTGAACCCGAGCGAGCGGAGGGAGCGAGGGGGTAGGGGAGGGTGTGGGAGGGGGGTTTCCCCCCTCCCACAGTGAGAACTTTTTACATTTTGATTTTGCAAATGGTGCAATTTGATGCATGTATTTGCGTGTTTTAACGACGTGAAACAGTCCCACTTGTTTAAGATTGCAGTATATTTTAGAGTAGATTATCATTGAACAATTTGCCTATAAAATGGTATAATTCCAATACACTTCTTGTATTAATTCTTTGCACTGAATATCATGAACGCGACTGAACCCGAGCGAGCGGAGCGAGCGAGGGGGTAGGGGAGGGTGTGGGAGGGGGGTTTCCCCCCTCCCACGGTGAGAACTTTTTACATTTTGATTTTGCAAATGGTGCAATTTGATGCATGTTTTAACGACGTGAAACAGTCCCACTTGTTTAAGATTGCAGTATATTTTATATCATGAACGCGACTGAACCCGAGCGAGCGGAGCGAGCGAGGGGGAGGGGAGGGTGTGGGAGGGGGGTGTCCCCCCTCCCACGATAAGAACTTTTTGCATTTTGATGTTGCAAATGGTGCAATTTGATGCATGTTTTTGCGCGTTTTATTGACGTGAAACAGTCCCTCTTGTTTAAGGTAGCAGTATATTTTAGTGTAGATTATTATTGAACAATTTGCCTATAAAATGGTATAATTCAAATACACTTCTTGTATTAATTCTTTTCACTGAATATCATGAACGCGACTGAACCCGAGCGAGCGGAGCGAGCGGAGCGAGCGAGGGGGTAGGGGAGGGTGAGAGGGGAACCCCCCTCCCACGGTGAGAACTTTTTACATTTTGATTTTGCAAATGGTGCAATTTGATGCATGTATTTGCGTGTTTTAACGACGTGAAACAGTCCCACTTGTTTAAGATTGCAGTATATTTTAGAGTAGATTATCATTGAACAATTTGCCTATAAAACGGTATATTTATTCCAATACACTTCTTGTATTAATTCTTTGCACTGAATATCATGAACGCGACTGAACCCGAGCGAGCGGAGCGAGCGAGGGGGTAGGGGAGGGTGTGGGAGGGGGGTTTCCCCCCTCCCACGGTGAGAACTTTTTACATTTTGATTTTGCAAATGGTGCAATTTGATGCATGTTTTAACGACGTGAAACAGTCCCACTTGTTTAAGATTGCAGTATATTTTATATCATGAACGCGACTGAACCCGAGCGAGCGGAGCGAGCGAGGGGGAGGGGAGGGTGTGGGAGGGGGGTGTCCCCCCTCCCACGATAAGAACTTTTTGCATTTTGATGTTGCAAATGGTGCAATTTGATGCATGTTTTTGCGCGTTTTATTGACGTGAAACAGTCCCTCTTGTTTAAGGTAGCAGTATATTTTAGTGTAGATTATTATTGAACAATTTGCCTATAAAATGGTATAATTCAAATACACTTCTTGTATTAATTCTTTTCACTGAATATCATGAACGCGACTGAACCCGAGCGAGCGGAGCGAGCGGAGCGAGCGAGGGGGTAGGGGAGGGTGAGAGGGGAACCCCCCTCCCACGGTGAGAACTTTTTACATTTTGATTTTGCAAATGGTGCAATTTGATGCATGTATTTGCGTGTTTTAACGACGTGAAATAGTCCCACTTGTTTAAGATTGCAGTATATTTTAGTGTAGATTATTATTGAACAATTTGCCTATAAAATGGTATAATTCCAATACACTTCTTGTATTAATTCTTTTCACTGAATATCATGAACGCGACTGAAACCGAGCGAGCGGAGCGAGCGAAGGGGTAGGGGAGGGTGTGGGAGGGGGTTTTCCCCCCTCCCACGGTAAGAATTTTTTGCATTTTGATTTTGCAAATGGTGCAATTTGATGCATGTTTTAACGACGTGAAACAGTCCCACTTGTTTAAGATTGCAGTATATTTTATATCATGAACGCGACTGAACCCGAGCGAGCGGAGCGAGCGAGGGGGAGGGGAGGGTGTGGGAGGGGGGTGTCCCCCCTCCCACGATAAGAACTTTTTGCATTTTGATGTTGCAAATGGTGCAATTTGATGCATGTTTTTGCGCGTTTTATTGACGTGAAACAGTCCCTCTTGTTTAAGGTAGCAGTATATTTTAGTGTAGATTATTATTGAACAATTTGCCTATAAAATGGTATAATTCAAATACACTTCTTGTATTAATTCTTTTCACTGAATATCATGAACGCGACTGAACCCGAGCGAGCGGAGCGAGCGGAGCGAGCGAGGGGGTAGGGGAGGGTGAGAGGGGAACCCCCCTCCCACGGTGAGAAGTTTTTACATTTTGGTTTTGCAAATGGTGCAATTTGATGCATGTTTTTGCGTGTTTTAACGACGTGAAACAGTCCCACTTGTTTTAGATTGCAGTATATTTTAGTGTAGATTATTATTGAACAATTTGCCTATAAAATGGTATAATTCCAATACACTTCTTGTATTAATTCTTTTCACTGAATACCATGAACGCGACTGAACCCGAGCGAGCGGAGCCAACGAGGGGGGAGGGGAGGGTGTGGGAGGGGGGTGTCCCCCCTCCCACGGTAAGAATTTTTTTGCATTTTGATTTTGCAAATGGTGCAATTTGATGCATGTTTTTGCGCGTTTTATCGACGTGAAACAGTCCCACTTGTTTAAGGTAGCAGTATATTTTAGTGTAGATTATTATTGAACAATTTGCCTATGAAATGGTATAATTTAGATACATTTCTTGTATTAATTCTTTTCACTGTATATCACGAACTCGACTGAACCCGAGCGAGCGGAGCGAGCGAGGGGGTAGGGGAGGGTGTGGGAGGGGGTGTCCCCCCTCCTACGGTGAGAACTTTTTGCATTTTGATGTTGCAAATGGTGCAATTTGATGCATGTTTTTGCGTGTTTTAACGAGTTGAAACAGTCCCACTAACTTGTTTAGGTTGCCGTATATTTTATTGTAGATTATTATTGAACAATTTGCCTATAAAACAGTATAATTCAAACACACTAGTCTTCTTGTATTAATTCTTACACTGAATATCATGAACGCTGTCTGTTCAGCAATCAAACAGAAAAAGCATGCACACGAGGGTGTAGATAGGGGCATATCCCCTCCCACACGAAGGTGATTTTGCGTTTTCAGACCTGAAATTCAGCGATCTGGTGCAAATTTTTGGTGCAACACTTTTTCATCGAAGTGTTTAATCTAAAAAGTGTACTTAGCTAGGGAAAGCGGCAAAGAAGGGGAGGGTTTGGGAGGGGGTATCCCCCTCCCAAGCACGAGAGATTTTGCATATTTTGAATTGAAATTCAACGATCTGGTGCACACTTTGAGTGAAATATTCAAAAAAATATATCTTATTTGATGAAAGGTTGCAAAGGAGACCCGCTTCATGTGCATGCATACAGTATACACGCATTTTTTTTTCCGCCTCCCAACTCCTCGGTCCAAATCTTAGGGGGGGGGGGGGGCGACCGCCCCCATCGCCCCCCCCCCCCCCCCCCCCGGCTACGCCAGTGGACCAAGGGGAGGGGGGGCAACCTTTGAAGGATAAGGATGACTAGGGAGGCAACATCAAACAAGATGATGAACAGTAGAGGAATAAAGAAAGGAAAAGGGTGAAATAGCAACGGCAAGGGGGGGGGGGGCTTGGGCTGAGCAAGCAGCGAGCACTAACCTGGTGTGCCAAGACGAGGAAACAAAATGAAAGTAAGGGTATTACTAATCTCATAACAAAGAGTTTGATCTCTTTAATTGTTAGTTTTCGAAAGCGCTGCAAAACTAATGAAGCGTTATAGCAAATTAGCAATTATAGCAACCTTCACCCCTCCGTGTGAAGGATATTCGTACTTTGTACTTTCGATTCACACAAATTTTGTTAAATTAACTTTATCTATTTCCTGTGCTGAGATGCATGGCCCTTACAGTAGAGCTGATTTTTATTTATGCACTTGACAGAAAATTTTACATTCTAAAAAATGGTAGGTCTAACATGCAAAAAAAAAAAAGAGAAATATGTACATACCACAGTACATCCAAGAGAGATAAACAAGATGGAGAAATTGGCCAATCAAGCTTATAGACACGGATAGTTTGAAAAGGGGAAGATAATACAGTGTTAAATTGTTAGGATTATAGCGATATATGATTGTGTCTTTTGATTGCAACTCGATCTTTAAACTTATTTTCATTGCACATGTATTTCAAGTGAAGTTTAACTTTTGTATTTTATTGATTCTTTTTACCTTTAACTGTATATAGACCGACGACATACTGGGGGCTGTTGGAAAGTTTCATTTAGCCTGTCCGGCTTTCATGAAAGCCTAGAGCCACAGGGCACCTTAATTTCCGCTGTATATCTCAAAATAGGCGTAAATTACTGAAATGTGGTAATTTTTAGTTTATCACATTAGGCATCAGTGACAAATAACATTCAAAAATGGCGGAAGTAGAATCGCGCATCCAGAGATTTTACATAGATTGCAGATTTTCAGGAAAAAGTGGTTTAAATGATAACTTCTTCAGCGTGCGAGGTGATATTTACCACCTCAAACATCCTCAAACTTTGAAACACATCATTTTAGTGGGCCTATGCAGCCTTAAAGGGATCGTATAGTTTTGGTTGAGACCTAATTTCAGGTTTCTAACATTTTTTGGTGCGATAATGAGAAACCTCTTAAGAAATATGAAAAAGCATGTAATTCTACGAGGAATTCAATGTTTATTTGATAAAAATTGGTTTTGAAATGGCCGATATATCAAAAAAAAAAAAAGAGCGATTCTAATAAAGTGTGGGACCCAAACTTTATTACGATCGCTTTGTTTTACTTTGTTTGTAGATGTTCCAGTCATTCCAAACCCGATTTTCATCAAATAAACTTTGAATTCCTCTTAAAATGGTACGCTCTGTAGGCCTACTATATCATTAGTGTTTTCTTGGTATCTCCCAAAAAGTTAAAAGCTCGATTCTCATCTCCACCAATACTGTACCATCCCTTTAAGAGCACATTGCTTGTGTCAGTCTGTGTGTGTGTGTGTGTGTGTGTGTGTGTGTGTGTGTGTGTGCGTGTGTGTGTGTGTGTGTGTGTGTGTGTATGTGATGTGGGTTTGTGCGGAAGCAGAGTGCAATGGAAAGAACAGCGTGAAAATAGCATGTCAACATTGGAATCGGTACAAAGTTTAATTTTGTGGGATTTCGTGGTAAAACATAATGATCACGGGCGAAACTTGCGGATGTTGGCAAAACGCTTCCATGATGTGCTGTATAGGCACGAATCAACGGGCAGGACGGGTCAACTATTATTTCCTCTGCAGTTCCCTGGGAACATTAATTAATGTTGCAATACAAATGGGTTTTGAAACACCTACAGCATCTTCAGAGACTCCAACCCCAAGCACCTTTTGATCTGGAGATCTCCCGTCCGAAACCCCTAGCAAACGGGAGACTCCAAGTTGATGTATGCGAACCGCTAAGTTGCTAGGGTTCTAGATGTTCTCTGGTGCTATCTAAGGCTTATTTTTTCAACATACGATAGCAATAAGTAAGAAATCCTGTCCACCGGGAGACACAGAGCCAGGGCGGGAGAATTCAAATCTCAAGCGGGAGAACGGGAGATTTTGCAAAAATGGGCTTTCGGCAGGAGATCTCCCGTCGACAACGGGAGAGTTGGAGTCTCTGCATCTTCGACACGATGTTACAAAAATCTGCCATTTAATCGGCCACTCTGACTCCAAAAAAATGAAGTTTTCCTCCTGGATGACACAGAATGCGTCGACTCCGAACTCCCTCCTGTCAGGAGCTGCTTTGTAGAGGGCGACCTTTAACACAAACTATCAAGATTTTATGCAACCATAAAGGGCCTACTGGCATGACTTGAGGGGACTTCGCCGCGACAGCCCCAAAGCAACTGATCATTCGCCACGACTGGTGCAACTCAAAAGACTCGAAAGAAGACTCGAAAGAAGACTCGAAAGACCAAGACATGGTTTGCGCTCTCACCGAAAAAGGCAACTCCTCAGGGTGACGTCTGAGACATCTCCAAACAAGGTGATAACTTTAAGATACATCATGGAAGCATCTTCGAGACCAGTTGAAAACTGACAAGTGATGTCTCCGAAAAACAAACATGCAATGAGACCCACGTTTTATTAGGACCACTTTTAGTGTGCTTATGGATATCTCAGCCATTTCAAACCGATTTCATCAAGTAAACTTTTTAATTACTCTTAGAACTGTACGCTTTTTGATACTTCATAATAATACGTGTATAAGTGGTTTCTAATTCATTTGTCTTGCAAAAAGTTAAAACCTGAATCCCCATCTCAACCAAAACTACATCATTACCATCCCTCCCTTCACACTATCACTTCAAATAAATAATTGTCAATTTCTTTTGCAATACAATCTTGCCTTTTCCATTATGTCATCAGTGGACATTGTTAAATGAAGTTACAAGCAAAAAAAAAAAAAGTTCCAGTATTTAGACAAAATATTCCAGTCTTTTTTACCTTGAGGGATGTGACAAAAATTGAATGATGCTAATGGCATAATTATTATCATTATCATCATCATGAACATTACTACCCCTATCTTTCAAGACTAACATACACTCACATGCAACCAAGCAGATAAAAACAAAATTCAGCGAGGGCAATATGTTGAAAAATTACATAAAGTTATATTAAAGAACAAAAGAAATCTCATGGATAATGTCATTCATTTATTACAGAATTAAGGTATGAATATCAATACATTTTTTTACATAGTTGACAAGCATGATATCATTATTACCATCTCCTGAGCAAAAATGATTTGTTTTCCTCATAATCATGACATCCCCACTTGTTAACATGATTACGGAATAAAACCATGATAAAAAGAAACCAATCTTGATAAAGATATATCAATCCGGAGACATAGAAACATGGTTTCTGCTGGTTAAAAACAGAAAATAGCAAGGACTTTCTCAACTGCACCTGAACAGAATAAAATGTACACCAAAACCTTGTACATGATTAAAACTAAATGATTTAAATCAAAAGACTTCTGAATGACTGATGAAGTTTGTCCGTAGGCAAGTGTACAATGCTCTCTCATGTAACTGTATCCATGAGGTAGGAATCTGTGAAAATTGTGTATGGCAATACCACTACACATGATAAATAATGGCATGCAGGTGTTATACAATGTATCAGTGACATATACTAATGTTGTCTACATCAAGCAACTTACATGGAACAATTTGAGCATCTTTGATACAATGTTACGGCCATCTGTCACTTAATAATTGGCCAATCTGACTCCAATGAAGTTTCCTTCTCATTGACAAAGAACACACTGACTTGGAGGATATTACACTGCCTGATTCCAGCATCTTTTAACAGGCAAACTATAATGCCATCAGTGACATATACAACCTGTATACCTATCCTCACAAAACACAGCGTTGCATAACATTTTCATGAAGAACTGAGTTGTAATGCAGATCTCTCATTGACAAGACATAGTTACTCGATAGCATTGTGCCGCAATGACATCTAACTTCTACTTGTGTGGTGGTGGTACATATTGAAAGCAAATGTCCCACTCATAAAAATAAATATTGAACATGTCCAGGTATACAAGAAACAAATACAAGGGTTTGCATGTCTTTCTCCATACAAGTAAAGTATTCATGAATTGCTGTCACTGCAGTGCTTTGCAGGGAGAAATTTACTGATTATGATTGCTATTTGTGCTGTATTTTGATATACACGTGTATTAGTTAAACTTAATGTTTACAGAATAGAAATGCATAAACACAAATAGTTGCTTTAAAGGCTGCTACCAAACTGGTGGAAATTGTCTTAGCTTCAAGAAAATGTAATGGTCAAGTGGTGAAGCAAGTTACATCCTTATTCCAAGAAGTATAATGAGTCATACTCTAACATCTTTGCATCACCCATCGCCTGGTACACATCAGCCAGTGATGTACCAAGCACGTCAGTCTCCGCAAATGTTTCAGTGAGAGAAATTGATCGCACATTTTGAGCCGAAGTCGATTCCATTGTTAAGTCAAGTTTGCAGCCAGAGAATTTGAAGCCTCCAATTGTTATCTGCACAACACATCCAAGCAGCGGATTCGTCTAGAACAGTGCATAAAGTCTATGACAGTCGCGCATTACAAGACATTCCAAGACATTGCACCTGATAGACAAGTTGGGAACAGTTGATTCCTTAATCGTGCAAATAAATCCAACTAAGCGCATCATCGTTACCAATCGCGCTGTGCTTAATGAACTTCATTTGGAGTTGATGTGATTAAAGGACTGAAACTCCTCATTATCGCAAAAGCGAGGTGAGGCAGCCACAATTGCCACTGAATTGCTAAATTTGTGTACAAACGTTTCTAAGAATTTATCAAAGACAACTTGACTGAGAGGAAGTTCATAACTCAAGTGTGGAATAAATCTTTCTATTTCCTCGCTCTCACGAATAAGGTGAGCTATGTACAATACATGTATGTTACCTATTGAGCACTACTATATCTCATAGGCCATATGGTCACAGGTTCACCACATGCATCTGAAAACCAATCACAATACTATAAAAGGTTTGGCAAGAAAAATTTAGTTGTATACTCTGTTATTAAATTCAAGACATGTTTGAGCACTGTTTGTTTATTGGTTTGTTTGTACCCCCCCCCCCCCCCTTACTGTACCAGGGATTTAGACTATGTGTACAATAATATGGGGTTTATGCACCAATACATATTCAAAGCACCAAAAAGGTTGATGAAATGTTGTGAAGCAGCTCTTCGTTGCAGACATCACAAAGTGTAAAGTCCACTCTTTTTCAAGTAGTCCTGGTAAAACTGGATGCTCTCTTGGGTGGTCTGGGGCCGGACACTGGACAGGGCATCATTGAAGTGCCGCATACTGACCGCTTGGATGTCAAAACTCTCCTGCATGGCTGCCAGGGCAGCTTCACGACAGACGGCCACAACCTGCATACAAAGAACACTCCATGAATGCAAACTCTCCAGCTTGTCTCAACACAAATTGGGCTGGCTACTATTAAAGGAGACCTCCGGATGATTTTCAGATTTTTACATTTGAACAACTATAAATTAGTTATACTGAGGACAGAGTTTCAGAATTTGTGATAATTGGGATGAAGAATAAGAATATTTTCAAAATTTAGAACAAATTGCAATGAACAAGGATGATGACATGGCAGAGTCACCATAAGAATGCATGAGTTGGGGTTCAAGGAAGCAGAACAAAAGAAGAAGGCATGCATAGATTATACACAGGTGAACTCGCAAGCAAGTGGTATTGTAATGGAATTACACTGCTACATTTCTGAAATATGTGAACCTCCTATGTCATCATCCTTGTTCAGTGTAATTTGTTTAAGGTTTTTCAAAGTATTGTTTCTCAGCTCAAGAACCACAATAAATTCCACAAATCTATACATGGAGTTGTCGATTTATGTACTTCATGAATTGATGTGAAATTATGAAAATTGTCTGGAATATGCCTTTAAACGCAGAACAGATACTTTGTATGTCGATTCCATAATTAAGTTTAACATTGACCAGCATATTACATGTCTATGATTTCTACCAATACAGGCAGTATCACGCTGCCCTTTTATTGTTTTCAGGGATCAAGAGTTAACTGATGGCATGAACTGATATGAAATTCATAATAGTAGATTTGCATGAAATGAATGACCACCTCAAGAAGCCTACATGCTTTCCACATGATTAAAGTTCTACAGAAAATAAAAAATATTCCAGACCTGTACTTTGTCTTTACATATTTGTTTAAAGGAACATCTGCTAAAATAATATCTCTTTTACAACAACAAAAAAAAAGACATTGCAAACAAATTTGCCTAATTCAAATTTCACTTTTTCATCACTGAAAACACCATAAAGAAAACATTTGGATATAAGAATGAGCCATGAGACTGGAGTCAGATTAACAGGTTTCTTCAAAACAATAAAATGTGATTGATATACAGACAACTTTGATGCATAAAATCTAGTTATAATTATAAAACCAGTGTGCAAATCCCATCTTAAAATTCGAAAATTTTGAATTGTCATGAAACCCTACCAACTTCTTCCATCCACAAATCCCTCACTCTAATAGTCTATATCCTCATTCACCACATCTCATTTCCTGTTGGTTTTGATCACCTACTACCCTTCACTCCTTTAATATGTCCAAACTTATCTTGAGGATACGTTGCCATGGCAACAATATGTATCTACGGCCTCATCTTCATACCTCAGCACCGGAGTATCCCTCAGTCTGTCTGACTATGGTTGCTAGGCAACAGTCTTCACTGACCGGCATCCTCCTGAACTGGATGCGGAGGATCTCTTCTCGGGTGTGGTCGTCTGGTAATGAGACATAAAGGATGCGGTCCAAACGCCCGGGTCTCATCAGAGCCTGCAGAATCAGATCACAGTGGTGATAACGATAACAATAATACTCATCATAATCAGTAATATTCATAAACAAAAATAGTGATGGTAAGAATAATTGACTGTATATGCTCACAACAGTGTGTCCCTTTAACTGACATTCATGCAATTGCTGCAGGTGAAGAATACACCTACACCAAATTTCTTACACATTTAATATTGGATGTACTGAGATAAATGCCAACATAGCGAGATACTACGTAGTGTAACAATATACGTGTATCTAGAAGACCAAAAGTTTGAGAGATTCGATAAAGTTGGCAAATCATAAATTTCTCAGCACTTACATCACTTGACACAGTAAGTGTTTGCTAACATAATATTACTATTAGAATATGAACATGAAGACTATCACATTTTCCTTCTAGTGAGAAAAGAATCCATAATTTATCCAGAAATGCTAAAAAAAAATAAAAAAAAATAAAAAATCTTACCTTATCAATCATGTCTGGACGATTTGTGGCTGCCACGACTACCACATCCCTCAAACCTTCTACACCATCCAACTCTGTCAACAGTTGGCCCAACACTCGGTCTCCAACACTGCTTCCACCACCAGAACTGCCCGAAGTAGTGAAGAAAGGTGAAAGGTCATCATGTGATTATAGAGGTAAGTAATTGATTCCTAACTTAAAGGGGAAGGCTAGTAACTGATCAGTGGGAATCAGTGGAAATGCTGGGAGATGATTGTTCCAATCCTTATGGGATTCATTCAAGAGTTCATTGTATATCTACTGCTGTGTGAAAATGATTTGCTTCAGAATGGTCTCATATTCAAGTAATGTGCAGTTAAATGCTTCCAGGTTAGCGTCCCTGATCAGTGACGGAGCATTAATCTGCATATTACTTGAATATGAGACCGTTTTGAAGCAAATCATTTTCACACAACAATAGATATACAATGAACTCTTGAATGAATCCCATAAGGATTGGAACAATCATCCCCCAGCATTTCCACTGATTCCCACTGATCAGTTACTAGCCTTCCCCTTTAAGGTTTACTTTAGATACACCCAACAAGTTTTGCTGCAGAAATAAAGATGTTCTAATTAAATTGAAATTTACTGCATACCTAAGTTTGCAAAAGATTAGATGGAACTTGTGAGATTTGAAGTTATTAAATACAAACAAAAAAGAAAATCAGAAGGAAATCTGCTAAAAAGTGTTTAGAAGCTATTAAAAATTGTTCAATGAACAAAAGAGGCTTAAAAACAATTAGTGCTGTCATGGCAAAAAAAAAAACACAAAACAACTAAATACAGACAATTTAAAGAGGAATTTGTAAAATTTCATTTTTCTAGCATAATGAAAAAGCAATAGACTTTGCAAAAGTGCTTTCAGAGAGAAGGAATAATATCACCGTTGAAATAAGTTAGCAACAAGGGAATGTGCACTTTTCATAAAGAATTAATGTTGTGATTATCTCTTTTTATTTTCTTTATATCATTGTTCTCCAGTGACATCATGAACTGTTGTAGTCTTCTTATCCGGAAAATGGCAGCAGATAAGCTTTAAAAATTAATAACTTTTGAATAGATTGTCCAATATTCCTTAGACTTCTCTGCTGTGTTCTACTGTATACTAATATTGTTGCATTCACTCAATCCAAATGTTTATTTGGGGAAACTTCCCCTTTAACCCATTAAAGACTATTCACGAGTATACTCGGGCAGGAGTCTATTGAAAATGAGTCTTGTAGTGACATTAGTCTGTCCTCAATGGGTTAACCTTGTCAGTAGAGACCTGATTTTACCTTCCTCTCTCTACAGCTATGCCATCGATTTCATCAAAGAAGACAATAGCTGGCGCTGCTGATCTCGCCTTCCTGAACACCTCCCTCACAGCTTGCTCCGACTCACCGACCCACTTACTGAACAGCTCTGGGCCCTGAGGACAGTGAGATAGTTGATTCATTTGGGCGAAATAAAACCCAATGAGTCACAAATTCATCCTTTACAAACAGACACAAGAATTCAAAACAGTTTTCATGATATTAAATGGGTGTATTACTCATTCCACTTCATGCATGTTTAGAAATCAGCCATCTATTTCTTGAATACACTTTCCATCAACCCATTTCAAAAATCTTCTCTCAACTAAATCTGCATAAAAGGTCAACATAAATGAGGCTTCAACATTTCCTGTGGTACATTAATGATGACATACTCTAATGACAAAAAAAAAAAAGAAGAGAAAAAATAAAATATACAGCAAAGTAGTGAGATAGACACAGAAATAGAGATAGATAGAGTGTGAGAGAGAGAGAGTGAGAGTCAAACAGACAATATACAACAAAGAGAGAGAGATAAACACACACACACATACACACACATAATAATAATAATAATAATGATGATAATAATAGTAGTAGTAGTAGTAGTAGTAATAATAATAATAATAATGATGATGATAATAGTAGTAGTAGTAGTAGTAGTAGTAGTAGTAGTAATAATAATAATAATAATAATAATGATAATAATAATAATAATAATAATAATAATAATAATAATAATAATAATAATAATAATAATAATAATAATAATAATAATAATAATAATGATAATAATAATTTGCATTTATAAAGCACATGATAAGATTCTCTGTGTGCTTTACATAACTTCCATCTTACAGCTCTACATCAGAAAAGGAAGGGAGTATAACACTTACTTTAACAGAGATGAAGTTTAGTCCACTCTCTGTAGCCAAAGCCTTAGCGATGAGTGTCTTAGAACACCCAGGTGGACCAAACATCAGGAAGCCCTTCGGTGGAGTCACCCCTAACCTGGCAAAGGATTCTGGGTGCTTGATGGGCCACTCCACGGCCTGACGGAGCTTGAGTTTGATGCTGTCTTGACCACCTATGTCTGACCAGTACACCTGTAGCAGTCAAGCACAATTAAGTGAATTTGATCTCTGGACAAATTAACAAGATCTAAAGTGTCATTTGGAAGGTGCAACAATTTTATGATCATTTGCAGTTGATATCAAATAGTTCATTAAAATGCTACTCAAGTACCTCAGAAATCTTGTCAACCTGACATGAAGTAGTCTGTAATTGTGTTCACTTCAAACTGCTGTCATGATCTGTCTGTAGATGCACCACAGATTGATGCCATTCATGTCAAATCTTCAAACTACCCCCCATGGAAGTCAAGTTGAATGACAAACTTTGGTTTCAAAACAGACTGCCCATAACATGGCATTTTCTATTGCTTGACACTGAACGTTAGTTGGCAAGGATCGTTACCTCAAAAGTCAAGCCTTGCATGGCACATGAATATACATTTATACCAAACTTTTGTTACAACACATCATTATTCATAAGAGTCTACACTACTTCATATAATTTGCACTCCTCTGAAAACACAAACTCAAGACATACAGTCTCAAGAAAAGCTTGTCCTGTTTTAATGACTCTATAAGATTTTGAGCCGAGATATGTCAGAAATTGTAAATGTACAATGTAATTGCTAGTTGCTCCTGGCTTGAGGTACAGTGGACTTCTGTTATAACAAAGTCCTTGGCACCGGCAGTTTTCTTTCTTTATATCAAAATTTCGTCAAAACCGAACAAATAAACAATAAAAAAAAATCGAGCAGATGTTGCAGCCTGAATTCTTACTTTGTTGTAACCGGCATTTCATTATAACCCGGTTCGTTAGAACGGGAGTGCACTGTACTATAGTAGATTCTGTGTGCAAAGGACTTGGATTCATACCTTTGGTATATCAATTTCAACCTCTCTGAGGGCACTAGGCTTGACCTGGGTCAAGGCGTGAAGAAAGTCCTCCTTGGTTACTGCTCTGCTGGCTGGGATGGCATCTCTGACCTCAACTTGACCCTGGGAACGCAGACGCTCAAAGGCACTCATTGCCGCTGTGAATGATAGAAATAAAGCACACATATAGTAATAGCTGACGAGGACCTTTTATATTCATGCACAATACATAACTTGAATAGAACAATCAAATCTACTCTCAAGTAGGACTAAAATAACTTTTGAAGGTATAGGTAATTCATCTGATGTCTAACTTTTGGTCACTTGCAAGGCTGTTACTTTACTCCCTGGTCACCATGTATATAAAAAGGCAAGAGAGTATTGTGCATCATGATGCGCATCCCAGATAGTAACTTTCTCACTGGTGGACAACTTTTAAAGTAACAGAAGACTATCTACATAATACCAAACTTCTAGAGATACACATCTGCATTCCCCATCTATCAATCTATTGCGCTTTATTCATTTTATATTTAAACATCTGTGCAAATGCCTGGGCAGGTGATAGCCAAGACTTGGGCAAGTGGTTTGGAAAGATGAGCAAGATCTGAATGAGGCAAAACACACAGACATACACAAAAATAAACACAAAACAAAACATATACAGGGTATTCTGTCTTACATCTTTCTACACATCCTGGTTCAAAGAATACATATTCTAACAAGTGTACAACAGTACTGTAATTCATTCTGGCACAGACATACACAAAAATTAAAACCAAAACAAATGTAGGGTATTTCTCCATCTTTCTACACATCCTGGTTCAATGAATTCTAACATGTATTCAACTGTTGTTCATTTTGTCAGAATTTTACTTGTAGCTTGAGATGAGCGATATTACAGCTTGGTATAGGCAAATAATACTATAATAATAAAAATACTGACCTTCCTTACAGACTGCGGCCAAATCTGCTCCCACGTAACCATGGGCACAGTCTGCTATATGTGCTACATCTTCCTCCTTCAGGGCGGTAGATACACTTGCCAGATGTTTGTCCAGAATCTGGAGTTGGTATGATATATAAAAAAAAATAAAGATGCAATTTCCCAAACAAAGCACATGCTCTTAAACATCACAGCACTAGCTGTACCACCATCACAACTATAAAATCAGAATTATGACAGGCATGGATCATATGAGTCTAGTGGTTTAATTGTCACTAATGTATCATCTATACACGCTATCTTGACAATATTTGTATCTTTATAATAAGCCTTTTGAAGTTTTGTGTATTTTTAATATTAACATATCAATGCGAAATATTTAGAAGTTAAACAAAATGAATACAAAACGCTTCATGTTTCATCCACCAAGGAATACATTGCTCTTCTTAAGTCGTTGAGGACGATTCGATTACGCTGTAACATGCATTTCCCATAGACATTTGCCTGAGTATACTCGGGACTTGTCCTCAACAGGTTAATGACCAATGCTCACATTTGATAACATTATCATTGCAATAACACATTATTAGGTCTCCTGTAATTGTCAATGAAGTCATTGAATATACCTGTTTTCTTTCTCGTGCATTGGGGACGCTAATCTCGATCTCGCGGTCAAATCTGCCTGGTCTTCGCAGCGCTGGATCGATAGAATCGGGGCGACTTGTAGCACCCAGCACCAGGACATGACCCTGGGAAAGCCCACACTACCAGCAAAGCAAAGATCAATCACATGTATGGAAAATCATAGTAAATAGGGGCTGCCATTATCAAGTTTAGTTTACTGAATGAGGACCAACTGCTACATTTTTGTTATTTCAGATCATCCATGAGGTATGTTTTGATCATCAGCCATTCATACAGCTGGAGTAAAGCCAGTTTCCTTTGAATATCTAACATATGATTAAAACTTTAAAGTTATTTGAAATATGTCAAAAATGGTCTGAAGCAGCAAGACCTGTAGGTCTAATTAGCAGCCTTCCTGATATGGCTTGATGGATACATATCTTTTGATCAAATATACACAGCATAAATTGTATTTGTGCATTTGTCTAAAAACAAGAAAACGAATGAAAAGTGGAAAATATACATTTCTTAATAAGAATATACTTCAAATATACATGTGAATTTTAAAGTGAAAGCAGAAATATTAGTGGTACACACTAGTGAAATTTGAGGGAAATTGGACAATCCATCCAAAAGTTACGAAAGTTTTGATTAAATCTATGTGCTGTCATCGCTGGATAAGACTACAACAATTCATGATTTAGAGTAGGGCAAAAATACAAAGAAACTATGTTAAAATTTCCACAAAATGTCATTTTTATTAAAGTGCATATTCCTTTGACTTGTTACTGAAATATTCCCCCTGCCTTCTGAATGAGGTTAACATTTAATTACACTAGAAAAATAAGAACGTCTAGTTCTCCTTTAACTTTGATTTCTCTCTTTTTTTTTTTTTTTTTTAGTGGCACACATTGAGAGACTAGCACTGTTATGACACGAAATTAATATTCAAAATAATATTTTCATGGCATCTCTGAAAATGTCATACAATCTATGCTGTGTATGACCTCAAACGACATTTCCCCCAAGGTTTGCATAGCTAGCTTCGTAAACTACTTTCAGCAAAACGAGATGATTTCTGTATCTTCTGCTCCGTCCTCTCTTTCTCTTATTCATCTCAGGAGAAAGAGATGCAGAGGACAGGGAAAAGAAAATCTTCAATTATCTCTTGTCACAGGGTATAAGCTATGATAGTACAAACTGTGACGGATATTTACATTGATTATCACTGCCACCATTATCACTATTTTTCTATTACCCCGGTACATTACAATTTGTTGTACTATCACTATTGTCATCATCTTCATCATTATCACTACTGTATTATCATCATTACCTCTGTTACTGCCCCTACTTTTAGTATGACTTCCATTGGACGACATCATCTACTACTAGGCTACTACTACTTACATTGTACTACTACTATTTCTACTTAACTACTACTTAGTACTATTTCTGATACCACTATTAGACTACTAGCACTACTTCTACTCCTACTACAGAACTACTACTGCTACAGTTGACCTTGCTTATCAAAGTCTACCTCACATAAGTTGAATCATTGCTTATGTCAAAGGTCTTTCAAAGTCCTCTTCTCTTTATATTCTACTGACTTTAATCCCTCACAAGTCAAATTTTCTCTAAGGCAATGCGAGGTTGACTCTACTTCTACTACTATGCACTATTACTACTACCATCACCAACACCAACACCACCACCACTAGTACCACTACTACTACTACTACTACTACTACTTATACTACTATTGCCTACTACTACCACTACTAATGCCACCAGTACTTCTCCTACCAAGCCATCCATGAGAGTGAGAAGCATAGAGACCACACGTTTCTCCAGCTCACTGTGGACACGCTCCCGTCTAGGACACAGGGCATCCAACTCATCGATGAGGATCAGGCTGGGAGCATTCTCTGTGGCTTCAGTGAAGAGCGCCCTCAACCTTGACTCAGACTCACCATAGTACCTTGAAAAAAAAAAAGCAATGGCAGAATTGAAGCTTGGTAGGGTAACTCTTTACAGCAAATACCCATTTAGCTCCTTTACAGAGAGAGAACATAGCAAGGACAAAATACATTTTAAATCTCGATTATATTAATTTAATAATAATAATAATTGCATTTATATTCAATTTAAGTCATTTTTTTAAAGTCATAATTTTAAGTCATTTAATTTAAGTCATAATAACTTAAATCATTCTCATCAAATCTTTTTACGCAACTCACAAAAAAACTGTAAAAGATTGTGTGTTGTTAACCATTTTTCTCCTAAAATACCCAGGCAGGTAAGTCAAGAAAGTAATTTAAGAGTTGGATATATTATACACCCCAGTAAAGTCACTGATCACTCTGGAAGCACTGCTACTAGCAGTTACAAAAAGATTTTACATTCTATGTTGGAAGGTTTATGTGCTCAGTTTTATGGAAAGATATTGAGAACAGATGATGTAAATACAGTGTTTACACAAGGAGATCTGACTGCAAGCTAACCATAATGCTGTGACATTAAGAAACACTCTCCTAAAACACTCGGGGATAATTCATATTACTGTACGAGCTGAAATTTTCGTGGTGGTTTTATTTTCGCGAATTTCGCGAATCGCCTTTGAACCGCCAAAATAACAACACACGAAAATAACAACGTGCAAATAGATAAGTACAGTTAGACCTCGCAACCACGAAATTAACAAC
This sequence comes from Diadema setosum, assembly GCF_964275005.1. Taxonomy (NCBI): domain Eukaryota; kingdom Metazoa; phylum Echinodermata; class Echinoidea; order Diadematoida; family Diadematidae; genus Diadema; species Diadema setosum. The sequence goes on along the minus strand of NC_092695.1, from coordinate 845,175 downwards.
ACGTGAAAATGTCCTCCTAGTAGCAATTCGCGAAAATATCTGTACGCGAAAATTTCAGCTCCTACAGTACATCTCTCTGTGTATGGTATATAGTGAATGGTCATAAGACCACTTCCCACATGGTAAAAGAACAGAGGCCCTCCATTCAATGAGGTGACCGAGTGTGAAATTTTGTTCCATTGCACGAGTAAAGACTATACACTATTTACTCATATAACACTTTAGACGTCAACAGATGTAGTCCACTCCAATTCTTGAATCAAGCACAGAAATGGCAATCATTTTAGCAGGAAAGATAAATGAGTGTCACCGTACAGTTAGTCATTCATGAAAGTGATCAGTTGAAACCATCCACAGTAAAATGAGAGACTGAATGCAGGCTTGTAACTGATTTAGTGCACAAAAGGTATGCTTATTGTTATGTCAGAGGTGTGCCGCTGTAAAAGCTATGAGTTGATACCAAGTTTAACACAAGAGTCTATCTACATTTGTTAGTGACATTAGCAGTGCACTATCCATTTTTGCTCTAAAACAAAATTGCACAGCTGAAGGATGTTATGTTAGCATCCATGCTGGGTATTTCAGCTCACCTACTGAGAACCTCTGGCCCGTTGATGACCACTGTGTGGACTCCAGTCTCGCATGCCACAGCACGAGCCAACATGGTCTTCCCCACCCCTGGAGGACCGTACAGCAACACTCCCCTGGGTGGGGGAATACCTAAAAGAGACAAAAATTGAAAGTGTACAAATATATACTTTTGAGTAGAATCCATGTTACAAAATTTAATATGTGAAGTAATGCTCATACACATTGTCTTCAACCATATCACTTTCTGCCAAGATACAATTGGCAAAACATTTTAGTTGTGTAAACTGTTGCTGATAAAACTTCTGTCAGGCTTCAGTAAAAACAAAATCAAATTTGCCAGTTTAGTTTCAGTGAACATTGACCGAGTTTAGTGAGATAGTGAACTCCACATTTTTTTACAGTCATCATTTAACATTGATTTCTTTTGTGGCAATATTGTATGTGTGCAGTACTCAACCCGACATCACTTACAAAAACTTATGAAAACATCAACAAACCTAAAAGAATTTTCTCACGAGTGGCATTACTCAACTATTCTATCTGTCTTATGCATACATCAATGAGACACCACGATTACTTTAAGCTGTCAGATATTGCCATTATCTCCTTTACGCAAAATCACTGATTTGCTGAGAAAATACAGATGACCGCCAAGATTACCAAGAGAGATGAAAACGTCTGGATTCTTGAGAGGCATCTGTACCATGTCCCTGATGGATTTCAGCTGTCTCTCAATACCTCCCATCATGTCAAAGGTCACGCGAGTTCCAAGCTTGGCAGCCATCTTGTCTTCTTTTTCTTCTGCTCTCTCTTTGGCAGAAGAGATTATTGAGATTACTGTTGTTTTTGTGACTCTGTAGATACCACTCTCTTCTGGCAAACTCTGGCTTATTGACAGATTCCTGTGTTTGGCAAACTTTTGTGCATCATCATCAGAAGACAATTTTGAACTCCTCTTGGGAGTTGAAGACGCCACAATGCTACTTGTCTCTGACAAACTTAGTGATGTGAATTGATTTTCAAGTTCACTGGAAGATTCTAGGGCAGAGCAGTCACTTGTTACTGTGCCAACAATAATGCTTGGGTCAGTTGTGTCAGTCACACTGTCCGTTTCAGGACTCTTCAAAGGTTCCATGTTCTTGTCTGTATCCAATTGTTCATCTTCTGCGATTGAACAAGTTGATATGTCACTTCTCCCGAGGCGTAAGCTAACATTGTGAGAGCTTTGAAGCTTTGATTGATCAGCACTTGTCATGCTGAGGGACGACCGGTCATCACAGTCCACTCTCTGGGTCAAAAGGTCTGGATTTGAGGGTCCCTTGCCTGTCAGGGTTGTGACCTCTTCTACTTCTAGCACAATTGGCTTGCCGTAGTAAGAGACACTCAGGACACAATCGCACATGATGTGTTTACTGACTAGACTGCGAGCAAGATAGTTCTTGAAGTCAGCAGATTCTGTCAATGGCAATTCTTCCTTGGCACTGTGAATGTAATCACAACATGAAATCTGATTAGATGTTAAAGGAAATGTACACCTGTAATCAGAACTTCAGTAATGAAGGTGTTGTTACTTTCTTGTGTACTTTTTAAAATCCACCGAGCTACAGACTTTTTCTCTTGATTTGTCAGTAGACTGTTTACCAAAGTGAAGTGGATTACAGAGTTAACGGGTAAATATACTCAAGCAAACACTAAGAAATAGTGCCTGCATAAAGAAATCAAATGACAAATAAATCACATAAAATGTAATGAATAGCTACTATACGTTCATCACAATCAAACAAGATAATCTGATTTTTGTCATACATCTCATATTTTATCTTATTGCACAGAATTGTCACAGTAAACATTTCTATACAGACCCAAGGACGATGACTTGTATTATCAAAACGTTATGCCTCCTTAGTATGCTCTTGAAAGTAAACTCTGCAAAAAGTATGGATGGGAATTGAATTTCTTGCAAGACAATACAGGAAAGTTGAGGACTGAACAACAAACTAACATCACAGCAGTGACTTTGTCATTTGTCTGATTTGTCTACAAATGTTGCTGATCGAAACTTCTTTTCAGGTACAAACCGAATTGACAGCTTTGCAGAGGCAGCAACCCCAACACTGCCATGTATTCCTTCCACCCTCAGCAGCTCTGTATCCTTCCAGCCACAGATCTCCCGTAGCCTTGGGTGAACGCCGATGGACGCTGGAGGAAACCCCTGGACAGGCCAGGCCAGACAAATGGACTTAGGTCCATCCTGCTGGCCAGATGTTACAATGGTAGGCTGACCAATGCAAAGGTCACATAAGGTCATGGTCTCTGGATTTAGCTGGATGACATCAGATTTGGCAGACAGGGGCAGTTTGGTCACACCTTCAAAAGAAAGCAAAGACAAGACATTTCATAATTTTGACTCAAAATGTCCTAAAATCATCAAATCAACCCTCACATTATACAATGCATACTTTTCAAAACTTACATGTACAGTTCTAAGCTGATACCTTGTGGAGAATAACCAGCGACTTGTTACACAGTGCCCCAAGATTTACTATAAATACTATTTCTACCATTACATACCAACCACTTTACAGTAACACGCAACACTCTGCTGAGTACTGTTTCATCTTCCGAAGTTTACACTGAGGCTGAGCATGCTAATGTAATGGGTGACAACTCGACAATTGATTTGACAAATTATTGGTCTGATGACTGTAAAGAAATGACATTCTCCAACCAGTCTACATCTGGTCTATACAACACTAACGGGAGTTACTGTACACTTATTACAGGGCACACTGTGAACTGACATTAGTGACAAGATGTACCAGTCATTGACATTGATAAATTTAATACAGTCATCACTGACATCAGTCATTGAGTCAGTCCAGGTGGATAGCCAGTGAACGTGGCGATCAGCAGAATAACAGAACCACTCGACTGACATGGGACTGAAAGCTGCCCACTTGGTGTCACATTTTTTTAAAGTAAATTTAACCTAGCCTAGGCCTACCTTTGTCTACCTGCGGTAAGATCTCTCCCAGTAAGACACGATTGGAAATAACTGATATCCGAGCCTTCCTGGCGGCATCTAGCACACAATTTACGCTGTTCTCCACCGGTGTCTGCTCCGCGTTATTCTGATTTTCTGTTGTAACCAACTTCCTGAATTTTTCAACGTCCTTGGTTTGAACGAAAACATCGACATCACCTTTCCGGATACTCTGCCACACGCTTCTTTGGCCATGCTGACCTTTCTTTTTGCTTGACATTTTCCTTCGATTAATTCAGTCGTTTAGACAGCAGTGTGACAGCGCGTAATCTTCAAGAATGACGCAGCACTCCACGGAAGAAGAAGAAGAAGAAGTATCGTACATGAGCTCGCTTGACAGAGAGATGAAATACAAGCTAATTCGGAGTGCCCAGATTATGCCAACCAGCTTGCTAGCTACACTGCAGGTACAACCAGCGGCGTAGCGAAGGACAGCTTGCGGGACGGGGCGGCGCGGCGCGGCGAGGTGATACAGCCAGGCGAGTCGTCTACCTCGCTCACCTCGCTCAACAATCGCACATGCATGATGCTCGATGCACAACGTGCGTAATGTATGGAATGCCGCCAGAGTCGAGCTTGGTGTATGATAAGCTGAATGTGAAAAAAAAAAAAAATAATATCGGGCTTAGCAACTTATTAAAGAATAAGTTTTGAAATTTCAAATTTATTTGTTTCTACTAAAGCGAAAACAATAACTTCATGAACAATAAAAATGAATTGTGTAATAACAAAACATAATGATTTGAAAATAAATGAGGTGGTCCATAAAATCGTTTCCTTTGCAAAAAATTGCTGCAATGCTGCATCCAAGAAGAATAAAGGCAGATAAACTACAGTAGTACACTACTAAGGACAATGAAAGTGCCCTATAAATAAGATTTGGGGATATTGAATATACAGAGTATGTATGATGCGGAAGGGGGTGGGGTGAGACAATGGTAATCCATTTGCCTATAGTTAGAGTAGATAGATATCAGATCTATAACTAAATTAAAAAATGATCTATTTTATGAGTTAAAATGGCAATCTAATACTTATTATCATGATACATGTTCACAGAGAGAAAGGATGTCTAGTCTTGAACTATGATGAGTTCCTTCCAAAAATGATGTGCTAAATCCACATTATGGTAAGGACACCAAAAACCTGGAGTTTCATTTCACATGGTTCTGAGTGTTTTCATTCAATGGCATTACTAGTGTCCCATAATAACACCACATAATGGGATTAACCCCCATTTTTGATGGTATAGGGCCTATAGTTACAAATAAAGTTTCAATCAAAAGTAAAAAAAAAAAAATAATAATAATGTTAAACACAATCTGAATGGTTAAATCATGGTCAAAATGATATACGGTTCTTGTCACCTCTTGTTCGCATAATCATATTTGCTGTGCGCTTTACAACTCTTTAAGTTCATGGAGGTGGACCTATGATTATCATGATATATGTTCACGATGCTGTTCTATAGTGACTAGTTTCTGTGACTTTGTGTACCAGATTTGTTTTTTTTTTTTCTGGAATGATTCGTCATCTTTACACATTCTCTTCCTGGGTCCTCCATGCATCAGTCTCAAAATAATTTGTATGCATAGAAATGAAATATTTATAGCCAATAATTGAGCAATATTATGTGGGTAATGCCTGGCTTTACTGGATGGGGTCTTTAAGTGCTACCAAGCATACAAACAGGTTTCTGATTGGATCCTGCTGGATTTAGTGCCTTTTAGAACAAAAATCTTTTGTCATTGCCTGATTTCTCTATTTCTTTGCATGAATTTCCATACTTTGATGGTGAATTCACTAGTTATTATTGAATGAACACATTTAAGGTTAATTTGAGGAAAATGGATTTAGTACTGTTTGGAATGGAAATCTTCGCATGATAGTTATGCAATTATGTACACTTTACATAGATGAGCAGTCTTTGTACCAGGTACTATCTTCAAAGTCAATTCATCATCAATGTAAGGTCTGAAATTTTAATACATCAAATCTTTTTATCATTAACTAATAAAAAACTGTATGTCCATTTCCAAGCATTAGGCCTACTGTTTCTCTATTACTAAAAAACCTTTGGTTTCACAGACAGTTTATTTACACGAATGTAATAAGTCAATACATCGAGCTCTTTATTAACTGTTTTGAAAACAATTTCTAAGTTTCTGTGAGAACAGAATATCATCTGCAAGTAATAACAACAACAAGAAGAAGAGAGAAAATATCTCTGAGGATTTTGTAAAATCATGTACTGGTACCGGTACTTATAGAATAAAAAGTAAGGGACCCAAAAGGGAACCTTGAGGTACTTAACATGTGACAAGACACTTCTCACAGTACACTGTATGTTGCAAGCTGCAATTCATGCACATCAGGTTTAGTGTGCTGCAGAGCTAGTGCTCACATGCACTCTCAGGTTTTCACATTGTTGTGCAACATGCAAGATATTATATCCAAGAGTGCGCTACATCTCCACAATGCACTCTCTTCTGTGCAGGTATAACTATGCTCAAATTGTGAATTATGTCACTATTGTTTATATTTTCAGCATTGCCTTTATATCTAATCATTGAATCATTCTTGTTTGTATGACATACAATCATACCAGCCTCTCTTCATTCAGTTTGTTCAATATTGTTGTCACATATCTCTCATGTGTATGCATGTTTTATTAAGTAAAAATTTAGTGATGAATTAAATAGTATAATTATTAAGCCTTGTGTTTGGATTTAGGTTTTGTGAAAACCTGTGAAATACATACTTTATGGAAAGTCAGCATTCAATCATTTAACTTCTATACATTTTGGATATCAGAGAGTGTGTGGTCTATGTACGGTATATATACCACACACAAGACACACTGGCACACACATAAGATATACACACACAGTACTGTCACATTAACTTGACTGCATAGGATGGCTATGAATGGAATCACAATCTCAGTACATGTTGAAAAAAAAAAGATAACAAAGTCATTGGTCACGCTTAATTAAGTCACTGAATGAAGTCCGTTCCCCATCGAAGCTCTACTGTAAAAGGGTATCAGTCATAATTAACCATGCAGCCCCTGTCTGTCTACAATGTCAATAAGATTTTGAGTGTAGGAAGGGGATTTACTACTACTACTGCTACTAGACTGTACCGTACTAGTACTACTAGTACTGCTACTAGTACTACTACTACTACAACAACAACAACAACAACAACAACAACAACAACAACAACAACAACAACAACAACAACAACAACAACAACAACAACAACAACAACAACAACAACAACAACAACAACAACAACAACAACAACAACAACAACAACAACAACAACTACTACTACTACTACTACTACTACTACTACTACTACTACTACTACTACTACTACTACTACTACTACTACTACTATGCTACTACTACTACTATGCTACTACTGTAGTATAGTAGTATAGTAGTAGTAGTAGTAGTAATGATGTAACTTGTGAACCAGAATGCCTTAAATATCAGGATTATTATATATAACCATTAAAAAAAAGACATTTACTTTCATGTATATATTTTTTCCTATGTTCTTTATAAATTTACAGTTTTATAGATGTAGCTTTAAGGATCGAACCTGAATTTTGAAATGTAGGCATATTTGGTTTTAGTTAGAGGTAAACAGAAAATCAAATATATAGGCCCTACTGTTAATAGCTCAAAAGAAATGCTAATTAGAGAGCCATTTGAAGAAAAAAAATTAATAGTCTCTGCAATCATTGAGTAATCCTTTACTTTATTACTTATATACGTAGTCAAGTACATGTAGTTTGATCCACAATGTATGGATAGCGACAAGAAACTGAAACAGTTTAGTTTTGCCCTCTTCAAAGTTTGGCTGGTGATTAAGTTTTGATATTTTTGTTCATTGTGTAGTGTTTTGTGTGATTATTTTGATCGTTGTTATGGTTGCAATAAACAAAAGATTGGTATATAATACACATATCTCTCTGAGTGAGTTGTGAGTACAGTTATGAGATCATAAAGGATCCGATATTATATTCTTAATGAAATGATTTGCACTACGATAATACTACAGACTATAACTCATGTTATTCTGCATGAGCAGCATGCCAGTTGACTGAGGAATTCTATCTTGAGATGTCAGTGGCAAATGGAGCAGGTGTTAATCACCATAAATACCCTTGAAGGCATCAGTGTATAGCATTTAGCGAGGAGACTCAAGAACTACCGAGTGTTGTCTGTGCAGTCATAATAACCGAGTTTAATGAGCCAAATTAGGGCAGCTCTCATCAGCTTATGTTTAGCACAGAAGACATGGAAATGTTTCGAAGAAAGAATTGTACAAGGATAGATGAAGCACGAAGGGATGATGATTAAAATCGAATTCTCTCTGTTAACAAGGCAGAGAGTACAGTGTACTCCTATTATAACAAACATGATCATCATGAAATTCCCATTACAATGGAGTAGAAAAGTCAGGTTCCAAAATTGCCATCTATGTAATTCATCTTTATAGTTTATTTATTCATTCATAATAAAATTTTGATATAATGAAAGAAAACTGCCAGTCCCCAGGAGTCACTTGTAGCGGTGACATGTCTCAGTTTAGCATGTATTACACCCTCAGTTCAATTCCTGGTCATAATGTGATCAAGCTAAAATGGGTTGGTCAAATACCAGTCTGTGACCTAAAGACGAAGACGGTTATTTGACAGTTGACCATTTTGTTAAGTTTGCACACCAGCAGAATATTTTGATGTGTTCCCTTATGCTTGTGTTTTTTTTTTTTCTCATACGTATGAGCATTTGGAAAAAAATAGCAAATATTTGGAACAGAATTGATAGTACAAATATTTGTAATCTATGCAACACTCAAAACCAAGCAACACAGGGATTTGAGGAAGAAGTATGTAATAAACTGGGATACTGCGCATAATGCAGTGACGCACAAAAGCCCTGCTGTGCATGCTTTGCTGGACTAGTTGGTGGTGATGATGTAAATATGCTAACTTTAGCCAAAGCCCAAATATAAATGTAGATTTTGTGCAAGCAGCAGTATTAGTAGAACACGTCTGTGAAAATTTTAGGAAAATTGAACAATCTGTTTAAAAGTTGTGAATTTTTAAAGTTTCTGTGCTGTCACATCTGAATAAGGAGACTACAAGTGTACTACATTTCTTGACGTCATTATGGACAGTAGAAAGAAAATATAAGGATGATTCCACAAAATGTCACTTTCATGAAAAGTACACTTTCCATCCACTTGTTCCTGAATTATCTTACATATAAAATCATTCCTCCTGCTTTCTGAAAGAGATTAGTCAAGTGGTCTTTCATTATGCTAGAAAAGTAAAAATATGGTGAATTTTCTTTATATTTTCTTATAAAATCCATATTAATGACATCATGAAGTGTAGTAGTCTCCTTTGATATCAAGCGATGACAGCGCAGAACTTTAAAAGGTTTTTTTTTTTATTAAAAAAATATTTATTGATTGTCCAATTTTCCTCAAACTTTCACTGACAGATGTGTTTTAATAATACATGCTGCTTTCACTCAATTCACATTAGGGTTTGGGTTTCCTTTAAAGAAATGATTAATGCTCTAAGAAATATGACTCAACCATGAAATATAACAAAGGATGAATCTTTGTTATTAAGAAAAAGAAAATGTCTCAAGATCAGGGTTTAAAGGGTGTGTACACTGAGTTCTAGTCGAGGTGAGGATTTAGCTTTTAACGTTTTGCGAGATATTCAGAAATCACTCTATGAGATGTCAAAGAGCATGCAGTTCTAAGGGGTATCAAAAGTTTATTCGATGAAAATCGGTTTTGAAATGGCTGAGATATCCAAAAACAAGGTGAAACAAAGAGATCCTAATAAAGTTGTGGCATGTCGCCTTTTATTATTAGCACTTTTTTGGATATCTCAGCCATTCGAAAACCAATTTTCATCAAATAAACGTTGAATCCTTCTTAAAATTACATGCTCTTTCATATTTCATAAGAGGCTTTTCATTATCTCACTTAGGAATGTTCAAAACATGAATCCCCACCTCAACCAGTACTGTACAGTCCCTTTAAAGTGCTATTTTGGGGAGCATTTGAGGATCTTCAGATTCTGTCTTGGACTTACAATGTATCTCCCTGAAAAACACTTCAAGAATCGATTTCTGTTTGTTCCCTCTGATGTAAGTCATAATCTACTTCAGCTTTCAGCCACTGACTTGCTTCCTATATATCACTGTGTGGGACCCAACGCATCTGCACACCTGCCATTTAATTCTTCAACCAAAGGAAGGAACAAAGGTAGTATTTCTACACAAGCAAACCCTCTCTGTCATTTTCAATCAGCATCATTGCAATGTAACATAGTTGACATTGTGATTATCTCTCAGGTGGATATATGTGGACAAAGCTTGACATCTCCAGGTAACACACGAGTCATTATCAAGACACTCAGCAACAAATACTAGTATTTGATTTGTTACTTACCTCCTTTTGCTACAGAGTGTCTACATAGCTGTATGTGTGTGTGTGTGTGTGTGTGTGTGCAAGAGTCTGTTGTTATAGAATTGACTCAAAGCATGTGGTGTGGTGTATTACTCTGATTGACAAAAGGGCACTATCTTCAGCATGTCCTAAAATTAATCACTGAGAAACATGTCAAAGGTTAGTGCTCTCATGTAATTCCAAGATAGTATTATGGTTGTTTGTGTCTTTGGTCTTGTCCAATGTTCATTCCATGTGTTATGAAGCAAACACAAAGAAGGACTCTGAATCTTGTCAATGAATCCATCTAACAAAAAGTCAACTTTGTGCTTAAAATTTGTACTTGTTTCCTCCTGCAATGGAACACATGTGTACAATTATGTCAGATTATCAGTAGAATTCTGTTATCATCATCATCATCATCATCATCATCATCGTCATCGTCATCATCATCATTACTCAAACCTCCTTAACATAATACACTACAGGCCTACCTTGATATTCCTGCCAGCCAGGGTTCTCTTCCTAAAACAATATGACTGTTGTTATGATTTCTAGCTACATCTGGGCTGACTGAGGGGAAAATTCAGTCTTGTGATCTGCTTACTCAAAGGGGATGGTAATATGACTTTCAGGACGACACATTCTATGAGCATATATTACTCAATGAGGCGGGCCAACTTCAGTGACATCAGAGTTTCATCTCACATTACATGGAAGATTAGATCATTTTACATAGATGTATGCACAATGGAGTTACTTGTTGTTTTGAGTATCTGGATGGTATAAGGTAATGTGATACATGTACAAGCTGGAGACACAGACATCCCAGCTTCTGTGGTGCGTAGTCCCCAGGGATCAATAAGCACATGTGTGAACACTGGTGGTACATACAAAACTATACATGGACACAACATAAAACAACACAAAACTGTTTCAATCAGAACTTACAACTGAAGTGTAGCAGAGGATGAAAATGCAAGAGGATAATTTCCAATAAGTGAACATACTGTTTGCATGGTACAGTGTATTTATGATGTGAAACTTCTTCCACGGGCAGGTCCTTTAAATTTATTTCAAGGCACTCCTGAACGAACACTATCATAATGGAATTCTCGTTACAACAAAGTAAAAATTCATGTCCCATAATTATCATCATATCTGTTTCGCTATAATGAAATTTTGATACAGCAAAAACAAAGACAATCAATCAAAAAACACACAAAACAAAACAAAAAATACCAGTCCCTAGGATTTTATCATAACAGGAGTGCACTTTATAAAGAAATATGTAGAGAAATGTAAAAGATAAGGGCAGAAAAGCAACACAACAGGTCCCCATTTCATAAAAGATGTTAGGATGGCAACTCTTGCTGGAATGGCAACTTCCAATAGCAACAGCCAATCAGGAAGCTGGGTCCTTGTTGTTGCCATGACAATTGCCATCCCAGCAAGAGTTGCTATCATATCAACTTGTTATGAAACGGGGCCAAGAACTGCATATATCATCAGCCTTATGCCAAAAGGGCCTTAAAGAACTTCCCCTGTTATGCCAAAAGGGCACTAATAGTGTACAAGGTCTATAGTGTAAAGGGCCTTTTGGCATAACAGTGGAAGAGGTTTACGGGCCTTTTGGCATAAGACCAATTATATTATAACAAACTGACTCACTCTGACTGCTATACTAAAGACACATAAGACAAGATGAAAGACAGATTTCAAATCATACAGGTATTTTTATTCTTCTTTAAAAATGATTTGTGACTTCTTTCTGTTGACATATGACTGTATTATGAATCAATACATATGTACACCCTGTCTCAATCTATAGTACAAATTGTAAGTTAGCCGTCTGCAATCGTGTTGCAATTTAGCTGTATAAATGAGATCCAAAAATACTGACAAATTGTTATTTCACAAATATGCTACAGATCATTTAGACACTGGTTAGGATGTGATGTGACATAGCATAATGAGGTGAGCCCTGTGGCATAGAAAACTAACTCTCACAGCAACTTACTACAACTGCAACTGCCAGAGAGAGAAAGAGGCAAGTTGCTTCTGGAATATGAGATGTTACTATGGTAATTGCTTCTGCAGTAAGTTACAGACAATGTAATAGTATGTTCTCTAGGCAACAGGGTGACAGCATATTTCCCCCTTTTGACAGATATGAATATACAGGTCTTCATAGATATTGTGTTATATATGATAAACTCTCAATTGTGCAGTGATACATATATATAGCATGATTTTCTGTTACTTTTTTGTCCTAGTTAAATATATCTATCTGTGTTAGTATACATGTTTGTATAGACAATATCAAGCTCACATATATAAATTGCATTCATTAAAATTATGTTTATGAATAGTCTTATCTAAAAATCAAATTTACATATTTATACAATGCTAGCCCCGCATTAAAATTTACACACATCACACTGACACATTGTCAGGTTGCCCCACATACAGAAATGTACAAGTTACACTCTTCACATGGATTAGTCATTCATTCATTCATTCAAATCTCATTCACACTCACACTTTCCAGGGTACAATATAGTTTTACATCCCTACACACAGAAGCGCTGGTAACACAGTGTTTGTGTACTACATGTAGCATACTTTGCATTGGATTAAAAACACAAACTAATGTTCCATAATTTGCTAGACAGTCCTTTCAGTTCAAAGAGAGCAAAACAAAAAATGCTGATTTTTGCTAGAAAACAAACACAGGCCAAGACAAGTTTAAGCTAGGGTTAGATTATAATGTTCAAAAGTATTGATTATAAATGCAAAGTCATGTACATTTTGTATCATATTGACTGCCAAAATCACACAAACTTAACCAAAAAAAAGAAGAGTGTTGCATAATACTTCTACTAAAAATTTGCAGAGAACTTCAGAGGATGGTGGTACCAAAAGGCGGCACACACTTTTTTCCCCCTTTCTTTTAGGTTTATATTTGATTCTTGTCAGTAAATATGTTGAAAACCAGTAATTCTAGTCTCAGTTTCAGCATGTAAATCTCAGATACACACCAACTATCTTATCCATCTGATTGTAATATGAAACTTATCTTTATTTCCTGGTATCTCATAACTCTACCATTGGGCATTACAGATCAGCGTATGAACTGATGTTACAAAATTGTTCACTTTTTCTTAATGTGATGCATCTTAGCATACAGAAATCTGATTCAATCTGCTATGAAATATGAAAAATGAAATGTGATGTCCATTAATCAGGCATCAAATGGAGAAATTCAAAATGCAAATATCATTTCCATTATAGCATGAAAAAGAAACCGATCAAGTCATAGTTGCTGACTAACCAGTCTTTTTTTTTTTCACTTTCTTTATACAACAAAATGCTTATGTTTTCCATTCACACCAAATCTGACAAAAATTAAAATTCATTTTGATCGTATAAAAGATTAATCTTCCTTCTTTGATGTTATATGAGCATGTCAAAATTTCTTCCTATATTTGGTTGAATTCATCTTCCATAGAACTGATTGTTTGAACTTATATACACACAGCGTACTCAAAGAATTATCTTCACAGCATTACTGCAAGCTTGTGCTATTGTGAAGCCTTACAATAAATGCAAGCATATCAACAATGAGAAATCAAAATCAAATCACTGAGAGACTATTGTGGAATATCCCGCTTTTTGAAGAATATATAAGATACAAAGAGGTTGGCACTAATTTGCGAAAGCTACACAGTCAAGTAGCAAGCAAAGATCATCTATGATTGTAATAAAAAAAAAAAAAAACTATATTGTACCATGAAAATAAATTTGCTACCTTCTAAACCATCCAGACACATGTGGTAATTCTTCATCTGGGGGTGCGTTTATCAACTCACTTTTGGCATAGCATCAAGGTTTCCAAACAACTTTCAGGGAGGTTTGAGCAGATAAAGCTATTTTGATCATGGGGTTTGAAGCGCCTTCCTGAAATGCCAAAAAAGTGCAATTGCAAATGCGTTTGAGTCAGATACATGCTTCTTTGGAGATGATAAATGCAAAATCGTTCTGAAATGTGTTTATAGCTCGGACCTTCCCACTCTAACTACATGATCTTTGCCCCTTGGGTCGAACAGTCCAATTGAGCTGTACAGTGAGAAGGCCTTCCTTTCAACTCACTGTAGAGATGATAGACGCAACAACTTGAGAAACGCGATCAGAAAGGCCTTTGCAAACACGTTTTGATAGTGGGTACTGCAGTTACAAACATGGGGAAAGATGATAAACGCAGCCACTGTCAATATCTGCAGCACACAGCTTGTCACTTTTTGTCACTGATATTATACAAGGCAAACACACATAAAATATGTCAGTGTATCCACTAACCTTGAACAGCTCACTTGTTTCTTACAGTGTACAAATTCTACACAAGAAGACAGCGCACACAATCCTTGAATAAGCAACAACAAATAATCTCTATGCATCATTACACAAGCACTGACCTGCAAAAAAGGCAGCATCAAAAGGTACAGCTGTACAAATGAAAAAAAGCACTCACATATGCAAAATGTGAAATGACAGCTTGTCACAAAAGGATTACATCAGGCAATATTACCTACAACATAAAACGAAGGATGGTAAGAGACATACCAGGCACGCTTAACTTTGCTTTCATCTACATGTGTATGTGCTTTACTGCAACTTTTTGTGACTTCCAATGAAAAGTGTTCACATCAATTCACTCAACTGCTAATAAAAGTCTTCAGGTATATCAACTGGACTGCACCGAGTTCTGCTCTTTTTTTTCCCCCTCATGTGCAATGTACAGTGTAGCTTGAAAAACAAAACACATGAAAAATTATGCTAATCATATCAAATAAGATATTACTAGAGGTTGCCGTGGAACAAGGGTTCTCTTTTAGAGAGAGACGAGCACAAAGAAAGATGGGAACAGGCACGATGGTCTAGTCGGTAGCAAATTTCACACAAGACAGATTTAGGAATACCACAGAGGTAAAGACGGGCAGTAGTGTCCCCCTGAATGTTGAGTGTCTAAAGGCTAGCACCACCTCAAACCCCCACCGAGTGATGCAGAATGATATAGAAAACTGGTCTTGACTTAATGGGCCCATCAGTCCAATGTTCATTTCATTCTCCTTTACACGACACACATCTCCACTCTGGCCAGTACATGGACAGGAGCTGCCATGGCTATATAACGTTCAGTATAATGAGGAGAAAAGTCCAGCCATTATTCTGACGCACGGATGTAGCTCTTGGCCTTTCCTGGATTTCTTTCCTGAGGCGTCTCCATCTCTTGTGGCATCCTCGAGTCACGTTTCTCTCCTGGTTTTTCACTCCCTGCTCTACGGAGCATCAGTAAAGCATCATACGGGCGGAGAGGCAGGGAGATACTCCCCCAGGAGACTGCAGAATCGTGACATTACCATCTAGAACATCACTGCTTGAATGGGCGATGCAAGACCAGCTTTGTTGCCATGGAGACGTAATTTCCCACATCAATCTGTATCTGATGACATCATGTGAGCTCCACAGCAACATGTTACTGGTACATGGACATCTCTCAGGCATTCAAAGTGTCTAACAAATGACTACAAAACTATAACAAATGTTAATGGATGGCATACAGAATAGTATCTTCTTTTTTGTTTACACAGGAAAGACAATCATATTAATGAATTCTTAAACGACAAACTAAAAGGATGCCTTTATGGCAGTCAAATATCATCTCAAGATAAAAAAGGCAAATTACACACAGAAGTTACTGATCTGCTTTTGATTGGCAAACTGAATCTTCAAGCCTTTAAACATGGTGACACCTGAAACCCATGAACAATGAGGATAATCTACAATTAAAGACATTTCTGTTTCCTAAATCATTAATGGTGTACTTAATGTTTTCTTTTTTCATCCTCTTGCTAGAGAAAAGATGAGTGACAAGAATTCTTTTTTCCCCCATGAAAATACAATCTTGAATGAGACTGATCAATTTGTCACTCGTTTATACCCTTAGTCACTCCGAAAGAGACTTACAGCTAAATGATGATCAACCTATACAGAGATTATGTTGATTAGATTCTATGTGGACTAAAATATCCAGCAGATGAATGTATTGTGTTAGAATGTGTCAAAACTTGACAATGGACTACAACCAACAACATGTTTTAATTTTTTTTTTTCAACTTCATGAATATTACATTCAAAGTATGTAGTGATTAATCCAAATTTGGGGGCTTGCAAAAACTGCATTGACGCAAATACGCAATCAAAACATAAAGATGGACATACAGGATCTGGAATCAACTAAATGTGAACAAATATACAAATATGCAGTAACTTCAGAAATATCAATACAAACAAAGCAAAGGAAAAAGAATAAAATTCATCAAAATGATTGATTTCACAAATTCTCTCAGATAGGCCATACAGCAAACCCTTGCATAATTCGCCATGAATACTCGATACCTTGAATGAATATATGTAGTCAAGTCTGCTAAGATGGCTGGAACCATGGAGTGGAATTAAGCATGGTTCTTGTGGTAATGATGTAATATCCTGGAAACAGAACTACACTACATGTCCATGGTGGACTTGTCATCCACTGGTTTTAGTCTTTCGTGGTTCGCTATATTTCTCTCGGCCCAAAGTGGAAAAGGCTCTTCCCACGATGCATTGCCGCTCTCAGAGAATTATGCAACAATTGCTCTCCTCCGTCTTGCCTCGGTTTCTTTGTCCTGGATGGTAGAAAGGAGAGAGGTAGAAAGACACAGACAGAGAATGAGACAGAGTTACAGAAAGAAAGAGATATTAGGGAGCTTTAGATTTTAGACGTGTGGACGTTCAGAGGGAAAAAAACATGTTCTGAGCATGCGCAGAAGCGCGCGTCAAGTCGGATCTATTTTTAGCTTGCGTCGCCTGAGTTTTTCACTACGCGTACTGGGCTATTTTTACGTCTGCACAGTTTGCGACGTAGAGAACTACTTCATGCACCGATCATATGGGGGCGCCATTTTATTTTGTATACGTTGCGTACCAGCGTAATCTAAAGCTACTTTTCAACATGACGCAGGGGAGAGGAGAACGTCCAGCGCAAGTGTCGTCTCAAACGTCCGCGCGTCAAAATCTTAAGCTCCCTAATATGACAGTCTGTATCACACAAAACTTTTGAACGAGGAAAAAAAGCAAAAGATATCACTATGAATCATATCAAAGCACTAAAATAGAAACCATAAGACAAGATATCTTGTTGATTACCCAGCAGAAGGGTTAAGACTTGAGCATTAAAAAAAAAATCATATGAAGGAGCTCTTTTAAATCTCTATGGAATTATGTCCAAAACCAAATTTTGATTTTGGGTCAAAATTTCACGTTAGGGCCCTTCTGCTGGGCTGGTGACAATGTGCTCTCTAAATCTGAAAAAAAAAAACCAAAAAACAACTAGAAATGTTGCTATGGCGACTGGTATGCCTCCGCCATAATGCATGGTTCTCCAAATAGGTCTATAGCACAATGTCTTGACAATGTGTGATGACAGTTTCACGTAACTGGCATAATATTAAAATGACAGGTTTGTCACAAATGATTTGAATGTTCACTTTTCTTGAACTAGGTTTATTTGGATGAATGGCTATATTGTCTAAGAGTGCAGGTGTTTGGGGATTTGAGGATCTGTACCGAACTTTTCACCCATTTATAAGTTTAAAGAAGAAGTGAAATTTAGCACTTTCACTTGACCTTTGACCTTTTGGCAAGAAACTTCCAAGAGAATCTGTATTGGGTAATACATGCACACACTACATTGTAAGTTTCAAGAAAAAATCCTGCAGGCACTGCATAAGATTAAGAGGGAAATATTGACATTTTGATGAGTTGACTTTGACCTTTGACCCATGACCTTTGTCATGTATATACCAAGTTTCAAGAAAATACCTCCATGCATTGCATAGATATAGGGGAAATAGTGACATTTTGAGCATTTGACCTTGACCCTTTGACCTTTGACCTTGAGCATGTGCACCCAAAAGTTGAAAGGCACAACTTTGCCCACTCACATGTATATATGCCAAGTTTCATTAGAATACCTCTAACTGTTTTTTAGATCCGCTGTCCACAAAATTGATTACGGACGGAAGGACGGATGGACGGACGGACGGACGGACAACCAAAAAACATAATGCTTCTGGCGACACTTCGTGGCGGAGGCATAAAAACAGCCCACAAATGCTTGCAGTCATTACCATGTCCACACAATTTACGATCAGTTTGCCTTGTCACTTGCTACATGTACATACATGTATGTACATTACAGATGAGGCATTATAGCATGAGCCCATGCATTACCTGTGTCAAGTCTTACATCATTTCACAAGACAGGCCAAATGCATGCAAAGGTAAAAACAAACTTTCATTAATTATGGCCACTTTTGACACTGGGATGAAATACAGTATCTTTCCCTTCCACTTTGTGTGAAATGTGCATGACAGTAAGTAAGGATAAACACACTGCCGACATGTACTCATATTTCCATTTCTGTTCATTTACAATGACTTACAATGCCCAATGAAAATCCACTGATTTGTCCAATCTACATGGATACATACAGTGAAACCCCGTTAAAATGAGTTCGGTTATAACGAGGAACCGCTTATAACGAGGTGATCGCGTCCGTCCCGTTTTCCTTTGCGTGTAAACCTATGGCAGAACGAATCAGTTATAATGAGCTCGGTTATAATGAGATTCCGGTTATAACGTTGACATTTTCGGTGCATCATAATAAAGAAAAACATAAGCGATTTGATCGGATACGAGGTTCCATTTCCTGCTGCTTTCAGACACGCGACAAACGAAACATTGAAAAGCGAATTTACGCTATCCCCGTTTTACAGAGTCTGTGCTGAACGCAGTAACACACTCACAAGTGCCCGTCCTGTCTCGATCTCTATATGTACTCTCGCGGTAGCTGAAGCGGGAAGACTTGGAATCAAACATGTTTCAGTCCCGCCGTTAACCTTCTTCATCGCCCATTATCAGTGACGAATAACCGAGTACTGTTCCTTCCATATTTCTTCTAAACCGCATAACATAATCATAATCATTCCATTTTCTTTTTCGTTCCGTTTCTTGACTTGCCGCTTTCAAACACGCGACAAACGAAACATTGAAAACCAAATTCACGCTATCCATGTCTCTTTCCCATTTTGCGTAGTTCATGTTTTCTTCTAAATCACGCGATAAGACACAGAAATACTTTCCGATGTTACTACTACTGACTGACTGTAAGTTATTGAATAAAATCATTCGATTTTCTTTTTCGCGAAATACGCGTGCGTGATATTAGGTCATACCACACTGCAACGACAGAAAGAGAAAAATATAACGGATTCAAAAACTGTTCATGTAGCGACACTCGTGGCCAAAATGGACAATAATATTGGAATGCGTGTGCAACTCATCATTTATCTCCTTTCTATTCTTACTTCCGACTTCCAGTTGTTTTGCTGGTTAGTGAATATGAGTGTATATGATTAAATCGAAATAATTAATGAAATCATAGCGATCCCGCCGGGTGACAGTAGCGTAAAATTAGTTGAATAACGCATGTTAATCTATCTAATTGAGTTGGTGTTCAGGAAAAAAAAAACAAGCGCATTTAACAGTTTGAATAAATCTAGAATTTTTCATTATCATGTAACAAATGATGCATCACGCGTTACCCCGGGGTACCGTAGTACCCTGGGTAACTGCGTTGTGTAGCGCCACCTCACTCCACTCGAGGACAGCCAGAGAAAAATACATGCACTGTGTGTGCGTGTACTTAGTCATTCCCATGCCACTGCATGTTATACTATGCGTGCATGGAAGCTGCGATACCACTGCTTTAGTGCAGTGCAGTGCAGTGCAGTAGCTAGCGCGCGCTAGCTCCAGCACCAAAATAATTTCCTCTTTTTGGCACCCTGGGTACAACCTTTTTAAAAAAAATAAATAATTGAACAAAATGGCTGATTTTTGTTTGCTACCCCGGGATACCATTTATGTCATCAAATGATAAATAAATGAGTGTGTATGATTAAAGTCGAAATAATTAATGAAATCATCGCGATCCCGCCGGGTGACAGTAACGTAATAATAGTTGAATAGCGCATGTTAATTTATGTAATTGAGTTGGTGTTCAGAAAAAGAAACAAACGCATTTAACAATTTGAATAGATCTAGAATTGTTCATTATCATGTAACAAGTGATAGATAAATTTATGAGTGTGTATGATTAAAGTCGAAATAATTAATGAAATCATCGCGATCCCGCCGGGTGAGAGTAGCGTAAAAATAGTTGAATAGCGCATGTTAATCTGTCTAATTGAGTTGGTGTTCAGAAAAAGAAACAAACGCATTTTAATAGTTTGAACAGATCTGGGTTTGTTTTTCTTTGTTTTTGATGCGTACGGTTATAATGACGTAATATCGCCGGTCCCACAGACCTCGTTATAATGGGATTACATCCGGTGATAACATGTATGGTACCATAATAATTGCAATAATTTGAAAACGGTCAAGACAGACATAGACAAAATGACCAAGTGCAAATCCCACAGGGCAAAGTTAGTCCAATGTGCATTGTTTCATATTAAAAAGCAAACCCAGAATGAATGACAATGGTGTTTCTCAAAGAAAAGCAACTTTCTCCCACGTTATTATTATCTCATAGTACTTAATGTGCTTTGATTAGGTACATTGTATACCAAGATTGACTGCTTTTTTGCTTGCTCATTTCCCTATCTTCCTGCATGTCTTTGTTTGGATTATCAGGTTGGATTTTGCTGATCTGGTTGGATTTTGTCATACAGCATAATGCATACATTGTACTTCAAGTGAAAATCTACATGTACTCTGCATTTCAGCTGACTTCTAAAGCAAGAGAGCTCCAAACAACAAAATGGATTTCAGTGTCTAAATCTGAACTCAAAGGAGAATATGATTGATATCCTTCACATTACAAATTGTCCTAAAACAATGAGGCATAGAGAATTGTGAGGGGTAAAGGATTATAGCTGCTGTATGACTGGCAAATGTCATCAGTTTGTGTACCAATCAATTGAAAAGTTGTGATGCACTAGCATATCACCTCGTCAAATTTGCATGGAAAGTGATAACGATTGACATCACTGTTATGAAAAACATACATGTATCAACTTTAAAGTTCCATTACTGTATATTATTTTTTTTTTCTGTTCAATGTCATTCAAGCTTTATAGCATTCATGTCCTAGTTCCAGTCCTTATGAAAAAATGTCAAATAAAATAAAAGATTTACAGGGTTTAACTCCCACCTGAGCAAAACAGTTTCATCTTAAAGACACTGCCATAGACAGTTAACAAGTTTGACCAACTCCTGATCTTACAATGTATGATTTGTGCCGGTATTGGCCCTAACTTGTGCAATATTCCCTGGTATACCATTCACTGCCATGTAATACATGTATACACTTATCTTGGGCAAGACCCAATACTTCGAGAAGAACACGAGACTTATTAATGTCCTCTGTGTTAGGTCATTCATTTATTCAGCAAATCTTTCATTAAAGCACTGGGTATAATGTCCTTGTTTACAGCTAAATGGGGATAATGTCTTGATCTAATTGCACCCAAGAAACTTGCTCCTAAAAAAGATCGATACTGCAACTTGCATACAACTAAGGGTGCCTTCTTCTTCCTATGAGGAAAGGGAGTATTGGGAGAGATTTTCCATGTCATAGTGGGGATAATGAAACACATCTAAATGACATTTTGAATTACAATTATTGAGTCTGCAGGAATGCTGAAAACTGGGTGGATCATTACTAAATTTTGTACTTTTCATTCTATTTCAGCTGCCTATTATTCTGGAATGGTTCATTGTTAGAAGTGTTGATTTCAGCTGAGGCGAGATACAGAAATGATTTGCATTCTTCCAATTCAGAGCAAATACTAAAAATCTACAAAATCGATTCTCCTGAGTTCTCCCCATGATCAAAATCACGGTACAACCTAGACAGGAAATTGACCATGGATAGCAAATAAATATTTCCATTGTATTCCTTTTTCTTTTTGCATATTTGCTCGTCTGTTTGTTTGTCTGTTAGTTTTGCTTGTTTGTTTGTTGGCAAGAATTGAAAGCTTGTGTGAACTAGATAATGTGTAATTAACCTGATACTAACCACTTATACAAGAACAAAAACTGAAATTGACAAGTAAACTGGCCCTGAACATTACTTAAATCAATGTCCAGATGCACAGAGCATTCAGGATTTTTAGTAGGAAGTGGACTTCCCAGAAACCACTTCAGGCAAACATATAAGAGTTTTGGAATAAGTCATTTACCATGGAAGACAGACATTGTGTATTGTTGGTATTGTGTACTAGTTTATCTTGCGACAACTCAACTAGTATTTTGTTACAACACGCATTTCCCATTGACGCTGGCCCGAGTATACTCGGGACTCGTCCTCAATGGGTTAAACACAATGGCAGAACTGGTTGAGAATAAAAGAAAAAAATATAAATTAGTCAACAAAACTGTGTGATTTAATAGTAAAAATTTGAGCACAACTGATTTTATGTATTACATGTCAAGATGAAACACAGTTACAATATCGCCTTAAAGATGCACACTATGGCTTGATAATATTTTTTAATTCTTGAAAAAAAAAAAATGTCATCAATATTAAGCATCTATGAAAAAATAGAGATATTTGGTCAAAGCTTCAATTTTCATTTTACATTGTGCATCTTTTATATTACATCATGTTTTTCATTTCTGTGTTTATAAATACTTGTTATATCAGGTTCAATTGGCATGTCATGTGCAATGTACAGTGTACTATTATAATTCACAGAATTAAAAAAAAAAATCAGGCATAAGTTTTTGTTTCATTCAGTATGGCTTTGATGTAACTTATTCTTTTATCATCATAAGCTTTAGCTCAAATGCAAGGTCCTAAAAATGGGTTAATCATGTCATGACTGTTCTTGCAAGTCATTAATGCATTTTGTCAAAATATGAACCCTGCAAAAGCTTTGTGTCTGTTATTGTCAGTAACTCTATCTATTGAGCATCATATACCACCAGCAAAAATCATAATTCGGTGAAACTGTTACAGTATACAAGGGGCATAAACAAGTGGTAAGTATGACTATCTGAAAAGGTACAATGACCAGTAGAGTATACTTATACAGAAAAAAAAAACAAAAAAACCTTTATCTTTTTCTCTTTCATAGCCAGGAGACTGATCATTCAAATATGTAGTTTACTTCGCCCCATACAAACATTATACTGTGGCTGTGGACACTATCCTGCAGTTTTGAGTATGAACTACTAGCTGGTGAGCAAGGCAAGAGTCCACTTTTATCCCTGTCTGCACACCTACAGCTTTGGGTACTAGAGATGATTTTTAATTTTCCTTTATCTACCCATCCATGCAATGAAACTTATGGAATCTGTTGGCAATCTAAAGTGAAACAAATTTTACCATGTCTGTCAGCATCTTCTTTAAACACTTCAGAATCACATTGTGCGTTTACATCCACGGCTTTGATAGACTTGTCATGTCAAGTTACCACACATTTGTACTACAGGTGTGGGAGATCCTGCTCCCCCCCCCCCCCCCCATTTGACTGCAAAGTGGTAATTAGGATATCATCAGGACGAAACTTGTCAGAAAACATGGTAATTTGAGGAGGATGTCACACTTCAAATTCATTTACGAATAACAACTTCTGGGTTGCACTAAAATTATGTTACATTCTGTGAATATGTGAATCATGTAATTTTGACACACTTCACGCTATCAAAAAAACATACTTGGAATCAGCATTCCACACACTGTAAACCATATTTTGTTGATTTCACATATGATCCATGATATTACATGCCATACCAGCACCTGTACAAAAATGTCAAGGCAAAACAATGCTTCACGAATAGTATCTAGTGCCGGGCATCTTGAGATAGCTCTCTGACCCAATGACCACAATGGTTCTTATCATGACACATCATTTCATGTGATTCTGTGTCAGGACCTGCTTAATAGACGTATTTACACCTACGCTAAAAGTAGGTCAACATATTCTCTCCGAGCAAACTTTGAACGCCACATTTCCAAGCATGAATTTGATTTTCCCTTCAAGGTAACTCCATGCATTATCTTTAGTAATATCACATTGAACACTGTATTTTTGACCTTGTAGAGCTACTACACTGCCATTTAATCAGCTCATATACATTATACTCCAGCGCTCTAGCACACAACACACAGTATACAGTATACTTTATGACGCTGTTCAATTTTTCATTGCTTACCACTATCTGGCAATACACATAGTAGTGAGTGTGTGTGTGTGTTTGTAGTGGGGGGCGTATATCAACTCACTATAAACTAGGTCAAGCAGAAGAAACATGATATTATTTTACAAAATATTTCACCCACTAAAAAGCATCATCTGACTTCAATATGTTAAGCCATAATAACAAAGCTTTACAGGCAGGTCATGATAATAGTGATTAAAACTAGCATCCAATGAAATTAGCCCACACTGCTTTTAATGGTGGCATAGAGTGCCAATCCAGAAAGCAGGGCCCCATTTTGTCAAAAGCAAATTGATTATAAACTTCCTTAGCACACAGGCTGCCATAGACTTATGATAGAAATCAACTATATAATCAATTATAACTCTTCATAAAACAGAGCCCCTGATATCTACTTATTTTTATTTGATTTTATTTTATTATTGTCATTTTTTTTTTTTACAGTTACTCCACTAGTTACTGCTCCAAAATTTTGGCTAAATATCCCGTTCACATGCAAGACAAACTCTTCTCTTTGATACATTGACATTACTTTAAACATCTTTTTCTTTCTTTTTTCATTTCTTTCATCTTTTTTTTTTTTTTTACCATGGGGAGTGTAGTCCAGGTGGTTATTCTTTTTGTTTTGGAATGTGCATTTGAGCTTTAAAAGAGACCAGTTTATCAAATCACACAGACATTATTAGGAAGAGTCTTATGCATGGACAGCCCTTGGAGGTAGTTATTATTTAATGTCTTTATTACATTACCTTGTGAGTTGGGTTCTGGTAGAGTTTCCCTGGCCATTATATGCATCGCTGTCGTTTTACCTAAAGGTAACTGTAGAGCTAAAATGAAGGAAACATGAAAAACGGTTTTAAGAAACTGCATAGAGAAGTAATGGACAAAACAAACGAAACAAACAAACAAACAATGCTGTAAATGTTGAACATTTTGCAGTATTTGAAGTTATCACATATTTCTCATGAATTACTGCAAAATGATAGCATGCACTGATGCAGGTATGGTATTGTGATGAATTTGCCATATGTACCATTATATACATGAATGCTACCTGAAGTTGGCTGAGTGCAACTACACACATCTGTCAGGCAAAAGTTTCCAATCTCATAACTAGTACATACATTACTGTTATATCCCATGTTGACTTTGTCTTCAGAGTATGCATCATGGTGCAAGACTGCAAACTTTATGACTTCAAGAGTTCATTCTCCTCAATCAAAATACTTTTGTACAGACCTAGAGGCATGTGATATAACACACTCAAGACATACTTAGAACTCATTCACTATACAGGGAAATGTTAAGTGAATGATGCCTGATGCTGGTACAATGTAAACTATTTTCAGCATTGGAAAATATACCACAGATAGGCAATGGAATAAGCACTCTTCAAAGTACAACTGCACATATGCACACACAAACAACACACACACAAACACCATTGTAGAATCAAAAGTAGAGCTCTTTTTCACCCATTCCTAACATTCAACCATTCTGTCACAAGTAAGCTACATACAATTTGTACGTGCATGTGCTTTATCATGCAAAGCCTAAGTCGTAACTGTGTGACAAGAAGAATGAACCTTGGCTGTACTGGTTAGCAGCAATTCCTGTCTCTTGTTCTTGACATTTCAAAGTGTCTTCCCCCGACAATGCCCTGTTGACACACAAAGCTTTAATCCTTGTCAACCGCCTACGACTTTAACATAACATCATATACAATGTACTTACGCATGTGATTTGTGGATCACACAATGTACGAGTAGATTCTAGTATCTACCATATCTCCTGGGCCCCATTTCATAAAAGATTCTAGGATGGCAACTCTTGATGGAATGGCAACTTCCAATAGCAACAGCCAATCAGGAAGCTGGATTTGTGTCATTACCATGACAATTGCCATTCCAGCAAGAGTTGCTATCATATCAACTTTTTATGAAATGGGGCAATGGTTTAACTCAACTGAGATCTCAATACTGAATAGGGCTGCAGTGTGAAATTCACTATGGGATGAATGCCAGCAAAGTAGAGTTGTGGAGGAAGGACCAATATATTAGAACCTGTCTCTTTTATCTCTAGACAGACATACAATTTTAGATCTCTCTACATTCAGAGGGAAGAAGTAGCATACAGTGTCACAGACAGAAAGGAGAGAACAAGACAAGCTAAGATACTAGAAGAAAGAAATCAGAAGAGCTACATGTAGAAGAAAGATAGGTAGAAAAAACAAGAGACCCGCAGGTCTAGCGCTCACCTGAGTATCGCAAGTTCACCTTTCACGCAGTCACTAATCTAAATTATTCACAGCTTTACTAAAATTTGACCAGGCATTCTCAAGTAGAACATGAAAATGTACAATAAGGGCCAAAATTTTTAAAGATTCCTTAATTTGGGGGCATTGGGGCCCCCTGGGGCCCACTGGGTGGGGCATGGTGCCCACTTTGATAAATTGAGATCCTGACCCCCTAGGGATGCTACCTGCCAAGTTTGACGAAAATCCATCATGAGGTTTTCAGGAAGAAGATGAAAATGTACAATTCAGGCCCCCATTTGGACCTTCCCAACCCCCCCCCCCCCCTGCCCCCAAGAGGGGCACCTCTGGATCTGCCATGAACAAACTTGAAACTACAGTCATTAATGTACTCACTCATAGTATTATCTTAGCTTATCTTAGAGAAGATTTGTAAAGATTCCTTCATTTTTTTTTTTTTTTTTTTGGGGGGGGGGGTTTGGGCCCCCCTGGGGGCCCCCTGGGTGGGGCATGATGCCCATTTTAACAAAATGAGATCCTAACCCCCTAGGGATGCTACCTGCCAAGTTTGGTGAAAATGGGTCATGGGGTTCTCAAGAAGAAGATGAAAATGTACAATTTAGGCCCCATTAGGACCCCTCCCCACCCCCTCCCCTGGGTCCCAAGGGGGGCACCTCTGATTCTGCCATGAACAAACTTGAAACTATAGTCATCAATGTACTAACTCATAGTATTAACTTAGCTCTATCACTTCTGGTTCTAGAGAAGAATATTTTTACAGATTCCTTAATTTTGGGGGGTTTGGGCCCCCTTGGGGGCCCCCTGGGTGGGGCATGGTGCCCATTTTAACAAATTGAGTTCCTAACCCCCTAGGGATGCTACCTGCCAAGTTTGATGAAAATCGGTCTTGGGGTTTTCAAGAAGAAGATGAAAATGTAAAAAGTTTACACACGACGGACGACGGACGACGCACGACGGACGACGGACGACGGACGACGGACACCGGACGAAGGGCGATCGCAATAGCTCACTTGAGCCTTTGGCTCAGGTGAGCTAAAAACCCAGAAAACATGAATAAAAGGCAAACAGAGCACAGAAGGGCATCAGGAAGAAAACATTTCTCATTCAACAGGAAAGGAAAGGAGAAAGAAAAGAAAGACTAACAAGAGAGAGGGGAAGGGATGAAGAGGAAAAGAAAGAACTAGAGGAAGAAAGATGAAAGAAAGAAGGATCGAGGAAGAGGGAAATGAAAAGGAATTGATGATGATGACAGTGAGAGAAGGGAACTGCATGTGACACAGAAAGAAAAAGACAAGATATTGAACATATGGGTCCCCCCCCCCCCCCCCCCTTGAACAGTTTGCTGTAGGAAATGACTGTACAAAAATACCCAACTCACACGGACACCTCATTCTTCTCCACTGGTCAAGGTGGCTGCGTATCTCATACTTTACACATTCATACTCGCAAAATTATAATGGAAACTGAATCATTCACATCTGAAATTACCAATGCCACTGGAAATGGCAGGGCAAAACATCAACAAGCAGAAAATCACACAAGGTACAAGCAATAATTCCAGTTTTTAATAGTCAATTCATCTGACTGCTACACATATTCCAGGATTCCTGATATTGTATGACAGGGTATCTACACATTTTGTAGACTACAATTTAATGTACATTCTGGCTCTTGGTAAAGATCGATAATGCAGCGCGTGAAGACTGCCAGTTTCAAGCAGAGAGGTAGTGTTCATCATTCATCCATGAGAGGAAATCCTCACAGCTCTTCCAAGGTGTGTAAATAGAATAGACGGCATTGCTCATTATAGAGCACATCACCAGAGATACCTCATTGCTTCTTGAATGCCGTTCTGTCTGGAGTGTACAATATGTACAAAATCGGTGCCCAATGATTTTCTTGTTAACTTTTGCATCATTTCCATCGTATCCAATTTGAAACCACTTCCCATGTTAGGCCTCAAATTTTCTGGAATAGTGGATTTGATCTGACATACAGCTAAAGAACACACAGAGCCCATACACTGTAATACAAATGTCACATTTGTATCACTCATTAATTACAACCACAAATGACTGCATCATTCCAACTGTGCCACATCAAGGAAATGAATGGATGAGGAAATAAAAAAATATGTGGAATTACCTCCTAATGAAACATTCCCATGGATAAATCTGCCTTGATATATCAGTCGTAGTATATGCGGCGAGTGCACTCTATGGCTCTCCCAATCTGAGGAAAAGTAAAAACAGAACAAAAAAAACAGATTTTTCATCAATAAAAATACAAATATAAGCATATAAAATTGGAGCAATTTGACTGCAGCGCGCAGTCTGTGAATTCCCTCCTGCTCCCTCCATTGACCTTGACCTTTGATCTTTAGTACAAGTTACACCATTCATTCTATCTTCTCACATGAATTAATAGGACACTTGGACTCGGTACTATAAAAGTCTATCACGGAGGTTTTCTTCTAAACCACAACTTAACAAGATATGCACCAGATGGACAGACAAATGGACCCCCAAAACACACAGGCAACCCCAAGAGATATTAGTCGCATTCACACAGACAAAATGGTGGACAAAGCGATTGCAATCCAAATACCAAAAATATTTTGTGCTCGTTAAGACGGACAGAAATATCCCACTAATTGCCAATCGCGATAATTTGTCACCAAACTATGCGAGTTTGAATTCTGCCAGAATGGTGACCTTTGCCCGAGTGAGCTTTGCTGCTGTGAAGTGGGTTTTGAATGACCGGACAAAAAAAAAAAAAAAATCAAGATATTTTGCTCTACAGATAGCATTAAAACACTTGACTGTGATGCAAAATATCACAATAATTCCAAAATAATTGCAAGATGTCTTGATCCTGACGCTGGTCACACTATTTAGTGGAATAAAATCAAAACAGGCAAAGATCTCCAGATCTGGATACCGTTAATTTCATCAGTCCTACAAATGCCTCTGGCATACTTGGAAGCATGAAAATACTATCAACTTGGCGAATTTATGCATTGTTGTTCTCAGAATTAGCAACTAAATATGCAGTTTATGTGTGGAGGAGCAAGAATATTTATTTTCACAGCGAAATATACCCAATTCAAAATACTCTATTATCAGATACATACAATCTCTGGTAAATGATTGCCTAGAAGTCACTGAAAAGTCATTCACTTATTTAAAGAAATACTTTGAAAGATATTTCTTACCCTTGCACCTAACCCACTTCATACTACATTAGGAAGAGGAAGGAAACTAACAAGGCCAATAGGGACATGGGAAAAGGTTCCATTCATTGAGTTCATATTCCCAGTATGTGAAAGGTTTGATCAGTTTTTGTACAGATGTCAGAAAAGAGGTCAAATTTCTATGGCAACTACCAACAAAAATTATCAAATCACACTGAAACATGCCATGGTGACAGCATCGAAAGCCATATTCTTATATATAGATATTTGATAAAAGAAAGAACAAATGCTCTGCCAAACAACAGCAATAATACATGTAAATGAGGTATGGGGTATATCCTTTACACTAAGATCTTAGTCTGTCTTTAAGGTCTCATGTACCAATGCTTCAATCTTAATAAATGAAGGAAAACTTGTAAGACCTTTTCATACTACTGTAGTCAATATCTACCACTTTAAGAACAGAATAATCTCTACAGAGAGGTACACAACAATATATCAAAGTCTAAATATAACACAAAGTAAAGATGAAATGTCCACTAATTCTTCCAATGATATCCACTAATGAGTTGAACTTTAAAGTGATTACCTGTAGGCCAGTTGTCAAAGACATACTGTGCTACGTCTGCTGCGGTGTCCTCAGGCACAAAATTGAATTCTTTGTTCTTGCCATTCATTGGGTGTATTAACCTCAAGGTTATCTGCAAGAGAGAACGAAAGAGCAAGACATTGATTACATCACTGCTGGGCATACAAACTTCAGGGGTGCCCTGGTTGCAATGAACTCCAGTCTTTGATACAATGGGGACACTATGAATACTGGAATCAACAAACACATCACAGCAAACATCAGGGAAGGTAAAAACATCAAATGCAACAGTGTTTGGTTTCTAAAATTGTACAATCAACATCATGGCAATCCGCATGCATTGCGTGTATATCTATATTCAGACGTTCAGTGAAAGATTTCAATTTTTTTTCACGAACCTTCTAATGATTATATTCAACTCCTGTTGAACTGATTTCCATGATATACCTCATTTTATACATACTTGTGAAATTTGTAGTTGAAAATGCACTGCTTACAATATTTTGATAAAAATAATCACAAGAAATGGTACTACATGTATAACATTGTACATGTACATTTAAATGTAGTCCTACATGTATGTTTTAACATCAATGATATAAAATGCACCAATACAACATTTTGGGACCAACCTATGTACTGGTATACTGATCTACGATCATCTCAAAACATGCATACATAGTATGTGAACTGCATTGAATTGACTTGGAATTGAATGGAATTGAATGGTAATTGAATGGAATTGAATGGTAATTGAATTGAACTGAACTGGACTGGAATGGATTGAAGGGAAATGTGAATCACAAAATTGCATATATTCAAGCCTTCATGACCATTGTTCTGTGCATGGGTGTACTTTTTCACTCAATTTCTGTTAGCAGCATTCTGCAAGACAGATTCCCCTAGGTCCCCTCTATGTTCTCATTCCACTTAAACTTCTTGAAACACTGTCCATCACAAACACTAGCTTCTGGCTACTTTGTAGAGACAACCTTGAGTTTGGTCAATATTTGGAGACTATCTGATGTCTACCAGATGACTCACACAATGTAGGATCAAATGTCCTGTGCTCAAAATAGTGACTACCCTAAAAGATAGCACACTACACTTGCACCAGTAGATCCCACATCACTATGTCACTCGCGCAAAAATCAGGTGTACAATTAAATTTTATTGTACATGACAGAGTACGGTGTAGCAATAGGCTTGACACATGTTCTGCTGACCCTATATACAATTGTAGTCCTTTAATGTGCATTAACTAGGATTCTAAACAAGCGGCTGATGAGACAAACAAGCATCATTAATGCCAGGTGACAGCCTACAGGTTTCTCACTGGATGATATGAAAATTGAGATCTTTCACATCTAATACTGTACGATCAAAACTTTCTTCACATTTTTGTCTGATATAATACATAATTTCTCTGTAATGTCCTGTTCCTCTTTATATTCCTTGGGGCATTTTATCTGAATCTCTGGAATAACCCACAAACATTTCTAGAGGAAACAAATACACTTGTACACTGTAGTGATCAAATGTACCAGGTATTCAAAAATTTACATAGCACATTTTATCCTCACTGCAGCAATCCCTAATCTTAACCAATCCTGGGTTGTTTTGTTGTTGTCATTTTTTTTTTCGCATTAGACATTAATCTCTACTCATAATGGTCATCACGAATTCCAAGGTTTTGTGGAGATATTCAGGGAGTTTAACCATTATATTCTTCGTTTTTTTAAATCACATTTCCCTGAATTATACCTTACATTTCCCTGTACTATCCTGTCAAAATTGCAAAAGTTGTATGAAGCTATTATTTAAAAAAAACAAACAAAAAAATCCACCGAATTGCAATGTACTAAAGGGAAGTTATCATGATTTAGTACCAATGACAGGTCACAATTTGTCCCTAACAAAGACATGAACGTGAAAGCCAGCCATTTGAATGTTTCAAACAGTATACGGAATATACCACATGAACACAAGGACCACAATATTCAGATATGACAACTATTGAGCATTCGTCTAATTAGCTGAAATTCTCAAAAATATCAAATGTAGCATTTTCTTCATGTACTGCTCCAACCAAATTAGAAAAAACAAACTGAAGGAAATGATTGCAGAAACATACAAAATCAACAAAGCCAAGAGGCTAACAGAAAAGGAAAGGACAAAGATCTTGAGAACCTCCCACACATGCAAACCTTTAACAAATGAAGGTAATGGCCAAGCTGGTTGCTATGACAACGGATGTCCTCCAGACTTGCTAGTAAGTGGACAGCTCTCAACATTAGTAAATTTGATGAGTCTCCTTCATCCTCTTCACTATTAGTCTCCATGATTTATAAATTTATATTGTATACTAATGATGTGTACATTATTTTTTCAAATAAATATGTTGTATATACTTGCAATATCTCATCAACTGATTGTATACTTGCAATACACAAATCTGTCGCATTTCATATGTTTTATGTCTTTCCACTGTTATTAGTACTATAGTCAGTTATGAAAGATTGTTTGTTTTTTTAATATGTAAGAACATTTATTTATTATTCATATATTGAAGAATGTTCTTTGCAATACCAGTATAGGCTGATACACATCTAACCATAAGACAAAAAGAAAAAGAAAAAGAAAATAAACTAGAAATGTCGCTATGGCGACTGGTATGCCTCCGCCATAATGCATGATTTTCTCAATAGGTCTAGATAGTACATGTGGACAATGTGTGATTACATTTTCACAAATTTGGCAAAATATTGGAATGACAAGTTTGTCACAAATGTGTTGAATGTTCACCTTCCTTGACGTAATTTTAATTGGATGAATAAGAGAGCATGTATCTAGGGATTTAAAGGGGAAGGCTAGTAACTGATCAGTGGGAATCAGTGGAAATGCTGGGAGATGATTGTTCCAATCCTTATGGGATTCATTCAAGAGTTCATTGTATATCTATTGTTGTGTGAAAATGATTTGCTTCAGAACGGTCTCATATTCAAGTAATGTGCAGATTAATGCTCCGTCACTGACCAGGGACGCTAACCTGGAAGCATTAAACTGCACATTACTTGAATATGAGACCATTCTGAAGCAAATCATTTTCACACAACAATAGATATACAATGAACTCTTGAATGAATCCCATAAGGATTGGAACAATCATCTCCCAGCATTTCCACTGATTCCCACTGATCAGTTACTAGCCTTCCCCTTTAAGGACTTTAACTTGACTTTGACCCATTCATACATTTAGGCATTGAGTAATTTTCAAGGTACAGGTGTGGAGAAAAAGTGCAATTTCTGAATTGAATAGTAAATTGTTACCATTTTCATCTGGCCCTTGACCCTAAATTCATAAGATAATTACTTTCAGGTAGAACATGCATAATATGTACTAAGTTTCAAGGTAGCTTGAGCCACTTCCGAGATATGGAGGAAAAAGTTAGTTCAGCACTTTCACTTGATCTTTGACCTTTTGACCTTTGAGGCAAAAAGAGAAAAAAAAAAAACTTTCCAGAGAATTTCTATTAGGTTACACACGCATACACCAAGTGTAAAAAAATAACCCTGCTGGCATTGCATAAATATGAGGGTAATAGTAAAATTTTGAAGTCTTGCACTTGACCTTTGACCCCTGACCTTTGACCCCATGAACCCTACATTCTCTAGATAATCACTTCCAGTCAGTACATGTATATACTATGTTCCATGAAGATACCTTGAACAATTTTCCAAGGTACGGAGAAAAAAAAGAAGTTTTAATATTTTTACTTGACCTTTTGACCTTTGACCTTTAACCTCATGACCCAAACTTTCACCAGAGAATCTTAATTGGGTAATACATGTATACACTAAGTTTCAAGAAAATATCTTCAGGCATTCAATAGATATGGTGGAAATAGTGAAATTTTATGTATTTGACCTTGACCTTTTGACCTTTGACCTTGAGCATGTGCACCCAAAAGTTGATAGGCACAACTTCACCCCCTAATACACATATATGCCAGGTTTCATTAGGATACCTCAACAGGTTTCGATAGTTACCTTGTCCACAAAATTCATTACGGACGGACGGAAGGACGGAAGGACGGACGGACGGACGGACGGACAACCCGAAAACATAATGCCTCCAGCACCACTTCGTGGCGGAGGCATAAAAAGAACTGACTACATCACGCAAAGTAGAGAAATTATCAGATAGTCTTGCTGCGTCAAAT
Source organism: Diadema setosum (assembly GCF_964275005.1). Classification (NCBI taxonomy): domain Eukaryota; kingdom Metazoa; phylum Echinodermata; class Echinoidea; order Diadematoida; family Diadematidae; genus Diadema; species Diadema setosum. The sequence goes on along the minus strand of NC_092695.1, from coordinate 810,440 downwards.
ACAACTATTGTAAATCCACTACTGCTGCTAATTAATGATAATCCTTACTGCACCTGTATTGCTTACATTGAAGTCATCATCATCATAATATTTATAACGATCATTGATATGCCAGGTCCCTGAATGAGTATACTATGCCACGAAGCTTATTCTTATCTAATCTCCAAAGGGCCATACAGCCTATAGCAGATCATGAAGATACTGTCCTGTTGTCAGTTTGACTGTCATTCGCCTTATTCAAAACATTTACTTTGAGGACAAAATTCTCTCTCACAAAAATTAAGAGATTTTGTAATAACAAGAATATCATCTTGTTTACAAACTAGTTTTTGTTTTTAAATACTTTGTAATAACCACTGTCAATAACAAGGAGTCAAGAGTTGTGACAGGTTGTACTGAGGATATAATTAAACCTATCCTTCAATCAGTTTGTTGCCATAGCAACAAGGAATGCCTGCCTTCTAGCCTCACTTACCACAAGCCATGATTTCCTGAACCCCATCACTTCATTTGGCAATGAATTAGGGAGGGAGTTGGGGGCTCCTGAACAAAAATGTCATGTTTCTCCATTCCCAACAGGCTTCTACACATGTTTTGGTCAAAGTATGTGTACTTCAACAGCCTTTTTCCCCCATTTTGACATCACATTTCTCGCATGAATTCCATTATTTTCTCTGCATGACTTGCATTCGCATTTTATGTATTTGTGTTTTATTTTATTTTTTTGCTGGTTTTTATTAGACCACTGATTTTTTTTTCTTCCTTTTCACAGAAAAAACAAAAACAAAAAACAGAAGGAAGAAGACGCACTTACATCATTATTGACTGAAACCTAATTGATAAAATGTAGGAACCACTTTCTAACAAGCTTCTGCCGTGCCAGCTGGTGACAACTTGTAAAACACGTCAGCATAAAAATCTTTTTAGGAGAGAGCTTTTATTAGCGATTTTTACTTCACTTTTTCTACATTACTAATCCAAATTATATTTGCACTTTAATCTTTTCTCATATAATGTAATCTTATAAATTCATATTTTCCCACAAATGCTCTAAAGTGCATTCAGCATCTTTTCCATTGTTTCCAATGGCTTAACGTGTCATCTGTGTACTAGTAAACTTAATCAATCCCTGTACACAATCACAAATGGCTCTTTTCAATATATTTTGCCAAGAGCACAATTCCTTTGCACATTAAATGAAGTGAGATTTATGGCACTAACAAGCTGTTTATGGAATATGCAGCGCACAACAATGTGCAAATATGCATGAGTGCATAAATTTTATCAATACATACTGTACAAGTTTGCAAGTAGGTAGAGATTAAGCATAAATGTCATCAATAAGAGTGATCAAATATGACTGAGTGATATAATAAAAAATGTGATATTTTATGGGGGGGGGGGGTGTTCACCTACTACAAAAATCCATGATATTTATTGCAGTGTGCTGATCATTAGATTGATGACAAGTTCATTGCTCATGTGCGGGATATGGTCTATTTCACAATAAACCTATAGGTCCCTAAAATACTGGGGAAAACCAACACATGGTGTACGTCATGTTTCCACATTTTTAAGTTGCCAATTGACATTAATTCATCCACCTATCATCTTCTGCGTACCGCTAAACAAAACTTGAGCATATGTATGTGTTTGAATCTGGGTGTGTATGGGACTTTTTTCGCACAATACCCAATGTGCAATTGTTACTGGCCCTGCATAGAGCTGTAAATCCATTGAATTGAAAGGAAGTCTCAAGATGAGGCCAACTATGATGGGAGAATAACTTGAAAGGATAGTCTTCATAAAGTAGGTCAATCGAGAAGAGGGTAAGAAAAATGAAGTACCGTATCCTATTGAAGGCTATACATTGCCAGGGCAACAATGAGAAGGGGCAAAGTTTGGCATTCATTACAATTACTCAGTCAAAGAATGGGCAATGGGCTGTGTGATGTGCCCCTCAGTATGTAACAACGAATTATTTCAAAAGAGCAAGTTTTGTATTCTTTCAATGCCTGTTAAATACAAGCTTGTAGTTAGTATATACACTCCAACAAGCATGAATAGGCAAAATCACACACAGTCAGAGTTGATATTATTGAGGGACAAGTGCTATAAGCATGGATAGCTTTATGAGTACTATGGACATTTTCTCAAGTTTTGTACTTTAACACAAACACAAGACATTATGTTTGGAGAAATCATACCTGTACTGTACAAATATTCTCATGTAAAAATTACGCTTGAATTGATGTGACCTCTGATAGAACTAAGCTACTTAACTGTACAATACCCTTGAAATCAAATTCATGTACAGCTAGAATACACAAAAACAGACATAATTTACCTGTGATAGCCCCTGAAAGCATACATATTTCAAGAAATCACATCATGTCTCTATAACATTTTGGCACTTGTGCTCCATGCTTTTAAATTCTGCTCCATAGGCACGGGTACTGGCAAGGAGGTACTAGGCGAGCCCAGTACCTCCTTGGTACTGGGGTGTGCGCTTTGTAGCTACATGTATACTGTGCATGCACATTTTTACAAACAATATCAAGATTTCATGTTGATCGGTTTAATACATGTAGCTGATCGTGCACACGGACTGTGTATCACTATCGTCCAAGACGTATTTTGAAAAATTTATCGATAGCGCGATCATTCAATTGAAAGAATCGGGTGACTGACGAGTCTATTTCAAATTATTTTTATTTTTGTATACTCTTTGAAATTTACATATAAACCCCAACAAATAAAAATCAGAGTGACAAAAAATTCTAATATTTTGCAGACCACATGTCTCAAGTACAAGGTGCTATATTCTACAAATATAGCAAACATAAAGTGTATTGGTACATTTTAAACATTGAATGCTTTCAACATTATTTCATATGCTTTCTCTCTCTCAACAGAAAAACTAATGGCAGGACACTAGCCTTTAATTTCTACACCTGATGGAGAAACAAGTCTTCGGTGCATGTTGGTTGGCAACTGCCGAGTATAACAGCTTACAGTAAGAACAGCTGTATGGTGGTTTTACATTTACTGGCTTTCAAAATCTGTCACTTGTTTCATTGCAGACATGTCTACTCTGTACAGGGAAGCCATGTGGGTCGAACTTATTACTTTGGCTGACACACATACAACAATTGTAACATACCCTTTTTTTTTTCTCTTGCTGTTGACATGAAAAAAAAAAAGTTTCATTCAGCAGTACACTGTAGAATATGACTGACATCTTCAAATTATTTCTGTTCGATTACAATGTACTGTAACACTCCCAGCCTAGCTAAATTTAGAGGTCAAAACCCTCCTTTACAAAGGACATTGAGGGTCATTGTGGGAATCATATAGTGACATAAACTTGTGAGCTTGACATCATGAGTCACACACATCACATGCATTAAAATTGTCTAGTCATTGTTGATTACTGTGGCAATACATTTCACGGTCCAAGTTGAAAAGTGTGATAGGTTGAGAAGGTGGCTGGATGATGCCTTATTTGTGTATTCCCAATCAACAGTCATAGGATTTGTTTTTGTTTGGTTGGTTACTATTTTGTTTTTAATTTCCAACCAGACAATGCAACTATTGTTCACCCAGTACAGTCAAACCTGCCTTAGCGGCCACCTGTCAATAATGACCACATACCGTATGCGGCCACTGAAAATTCCCCCGGAGAGAAAAGTCGTTTAAGACCCTGTGTATAGCGGCCACCTGTCTAACTCAGCCAGCGGCCACAAATTTTGTTTCCCGTGGTAGATTTTAACCTGTCTATAGCGGCCACAGACCAACATGGAGCCGTAGTCGAGCCAGTAATTCAGTGCGTTTTTCAGTCATTCATAGGCAATGTTGATAATTGCCACCGCTGCAGTCATCACTCATTTAGTCATAATAATGCACTAGTGTAAAATTTTCTTCACGACTGTACACTATAAATGCTAGTGTGCAACAATTTGATAAACACTGGCATTGTTCGAAGCATGAAACATCTGTGTGCATCCATATACACATACACTTTACATGTACACGTATGTAATACTTATAGATGTATACAATGATACATGTACATGTAGGCAATGCACACAAAAGTCAGATAACCCGTCTATAGAGGCCACCTTTCTATAACAGCCACTTTTTTTTTCGTCTCCCTTGGGTGGCCGCTATAGACAGGTTTGACTGTGTATTTACAGATGGTTATAATTTCACAAAGTTTGCAATTCAACAGATGCATTGTTTACCATCACCAAAGTGGGAAGGTTTTTTCATGTGGTTTTCTCAATTTCCTACAGAAATTTTAGTGGAAATTGAGTGAGTGGCAGAAAAGAGACTATAGACGATTAAATCTACCAAAGTTGGCCTTACATCTAGGTATGGAATGACATGCATGGGGTATTGATAATTGATGAAAAAGCACAATTCAGTACAGGTGTATGTATTCACACAATGACAAATAGGCTCTATTTCTGTAATAAAAATTTTTGCTCAAATAATTCTGTGGCAGATACACTGAAGCATGCTCATGAGCCACTCTAATATACAAGTTGTAGTCCAATCAATCAACTGTGATACCATGTTGTATCATCAAGATTCCAAATTTTGTATAGATATAGATATATACACTGTATGCATGTATCCTTGGTAAGGGATTAGGATGAGATTTCAGCGGTGCTGCCATATCCAGCAGATCAAAAATGAAATACTGGAAAGAAAAAAATAAACAAAATGTGTCACTAATTCACCTGAAAGCGAGAATGTATATCACACTTTGGTTCAAAATGGGTTTATCAAGTACATGCTATCTCAAACGGGGAAAAAAATTCAAGACCACATTTTATTACTTTGGCTGAAGATCAAACAAAATATTGCTTTCAATGAAATAACAGCAGGCTGCTCTGCTCAAAAAAAAACAAAAACAAAACCCCTGCCAGAATACTTTTGTTTTCATATTGATTTTGTGGTGATTTTGTTGATTTTATGAACTCATTTTCCTTGTGCTTGGGGATAAGCAAATTACATTCCTCATAATTCTTTCTCTTGCAGGGTTGAGAGGGAAGTGTCTTCTTCTTCTTCTTCTTCTGATTAAGTCTGCCTCCTTCAATAGCCTAAAGATTCTTGCAGACTGGTGCTATTTACATTATAATACAATTTATTTACAGATATTTACAAGCACATAGAAAATTTGACGAAAACAACTAGCCACTGTGATCAACCGTTAGACGGTTTCGAAATGATCCCACAGATGGCGCAGAAACAATGTCTGACGACAGGGAATTCCAGTTCCTTACAGTTCTTGGGAAGAACGAATGTCTGTTACAAAGAAAGAAAAACTTGAAATAAAAATGGATTCACACACAGCCTAAAGATGTGATTTCACATTAATCTTCCTCTTAGTTGAAAATCTGAACTTGCCTGCTGAACTCCACACTCTGTTGATATACAAATCACCCTATTGATGGTAATACTTAACTGCCATGACAAAACTGTAAGATACAGTACAAGGTCATGATTATGGCTTGTTTACAAGTTTACTCAAAATTACACTGAAACATTCTTGATTCATTTTGATGCAATGCCAAAGTCTAAAGATTTTTTTTTTTTCTTTAACCCATCGAGGACGGGCTGATATACTGCTACAACACACATTTTCCATAGACACCTGCCTGAGTATACTTGGGACTCGTCTTCAACGGTTTATTATCAAAGTGCATAGAAACATGAGAGACCAAGTTATTCAAAGATGGAGCTCAGAGACGAACCCTGTTGTTAGCATACACACATCTGACACTGGACTTTGTTCAGAGATACATGAACATGTGTTTACTCAGCCTATTTACGACCGAGGGATAATTGTGTGTACTATGACAGGAACAGCCTGTCTCTTCAATTCTTAATACATCCAATATAAAAAGCCCATTATCTTGCATCTTGATTTCAAATTCCTTTTTGTTATAAAACCTTCATTTCTTTTTGATATCTGAGAGTACATTGTAAGACCCATTTAAACATATATCCAAGATGTATGGGATGATACACATCAATTAGATTTAAAGTGCCAGCAGCAGAGACTAAGCTCCATAATACCACTGCTGATTTGAGGGCAAAAAAAAAATGAAAAAAATAAAAATAAATAAAAAATGAAAATAAAGTTCTTGTGTAATCACTTTTTATAATTTAGTTATTATTTTCTCTAGAATCTTTAGTTACCATGTCTGTAAACAAACAACTTATATACTCTGTACTTTCTTAGGCTACAGATATTTAAAAAAAAAATGTTAAAATACTTTATGATAAGTGATGCCTTTTGAACCACTGCATCTCTTTTCTTCTGACATTGCAAAACTATCATGTTGTCGAACTTTTTCCTTATTTTCCACCATTTAGCTGGCCTTAGATGCATTTTAGGGTGTTACACTTAGTGTTTGCATAAAGAAGATAGCCATGAGCATGCAAAATACAAAAATAAGTTTGACAGTGCCAAAGTCCACATTCAGAGACATACATTTGCACTTGTCTTATGTTTGACAGTATGACTTACGTGTACTGTACATTGCCTTGTCATAAGCTGTTTAAGAATAGGAAAAAAGAAGAAAGCATTCAAGATTTAAAAGTACCGTGTCGCATTCACACAGATGTTCTACTAATACTTTTTTCCCCAAAACAATGACTTTGTCCCAATTGCACATTATTCTAAAAACAGAATGAACTGCTGAAAAAGGAACACACTTGTCAAGTCCTCTGTTGCAAAAGAAAAAAGAAAAAAAAGCCTTAATAAGATTTGGGGGAACTTCACAGAGTACGTTAGTGAAGTAGGGAGAGTGCACATGACACCAGCAGAGTAATCCCACAGTGCATTACATACAATGTACAATATTAGCATTTCATATTATCTTGCATTTATTACATTTTCTGATTCTTCTTGACTTCCTTATGCCCCCCCCCCCCCCCCCTCCAACTCATACACCACAATGTGCCATGTGCCAATGTGTGTGGGCTTGTGTGTGCTTTCATGTGTAGGCTAGCAAGGGTAGGGCAGAATAGTAGTATGGGAAAATTATTGGGGTGGGGTGGGACATAAGGAAGTCTTTCCTCTGATTCTTTGCATTGTTTCCTTAACTGCTCTTTGTTGGTCCCCAAGTCATAAATACATGGCCAAGAAGCATGATTTGGTTTTGGTCATGAGAACATGCCATGTACACTGTACCTACATTTTTTGCTAGAATTTGTTATAATTTCAACTCTTAATAATGAGTGCAGTTCTTGTAAGCATTCGAAGCTAGCATCACTTGAAAATATGATACAAGTCTGTTTTCTCACCGACTGAGCACGAGCTACAATGTACAAAAAGCTCTAGTACAGTGTTCTCCCTGAAACCCTTAATTTTTATTGCTAATGTGGCAAGAACTTGACAGAAGCAAATATAAACCTGAAATACAATCTCTAAGTCCAAGGGATAGAAATCAACTTGGGGATGAATGTAAGACTAAGAGATTAGTAAGTAGTATTGAAGTGATGGCAGCATTCTTTTTTGAAAAGATGACCAGGGGCCCGTTTCATAAAACTTGTTATCAGTGACAACTGCCACATTTCTATGACAAATTTGTTCTCAGCCAATCAGACGCAAGAATTTCAGTAGCTTGTCACAACTATAACAACTTGTCACTGATAACAAGTATTATGAAACGGGGCCCAGAACTACATATGTACATTGTATAAGCAGAATAAGAAAAAAAAAAGAAAAAGAATAGAAGCCTCTACACAGCTGTTTTGTTCTGCAGTACCGTACAATTGCAGTTATGGGTAAACTTAGCCCCTAGCGTCTTCATTACAAGGGGCCGAGTTTACCCATAAATAGTGTATTCAGACACTGTAGAGGTCTACACTGAAACGGACACCCCTCTTAGTCTTACAGCATTGTGCGTAATGAACGTACGAACAACTGTCATGCGTGAGACTACGCGCAGTGGTTTTGCATTTTTCACTGGGAATTTGAAGATGTCCAAATATTGTTGAAAATCCCAATAATAAACAAGATCAACAGCAAAACAATGATACCACGTGTGGATACCGTGAATTATAAATGCACATTGGAAAAGCATTACCCAATATGTGCATTTCACACATATTGTTAATAGGATGTTTTTAGGAGGGTAGGGTGTTGGTTTCAAAATTACGGCGCAACCGAGTGCGTCAACTCAAGTCAAAACAACAACCCACGCGTTCGAAGCAGTTGAACGTGTACCGCAAATCACATTTTTAATGCACTACATGCACCCTACTTCTTTACATGCGAGTAAAATTTCAAGGCAAATTGTGGGATATTTCGGTATCTGGGATTCTAACCTACATTGCAGTGTTGATTAAAAAAGAATAAAAAAAAAAATTGGGGTGTCGATGTGTTGGACGGACACCACACCACTCGGAAGCACAGTGCACATTTCATTTGCATATTTCAGTGTGTTTATCTCAACCTTTATGATTATATAATATTATAAATACCCAGTAAATTCTATTGATTATGAGCATTGCTCCACATGCTTGTGAGATCTACCGGCCAGCTATCGCAATATGCTATCACATTATCCTTCTGCTATAGTGACACTGTACTAAACGTGGTGTCACTTTACAGTGTTATTCTATAGAACTCTGTCTCTACTGATTACTATCTTATCTAGTTCTAGTTGAACTGCATACTGGCTTCTTCACTCAATGCCGCTGCGCTGTGTGGCTTGGTCTCAGAACAGAAGCCATACTCACCCTGTCACTCTTATTTATGCTTCCCATTGCGTTTTATGGCACTCAACGCTGGAAGTATGAGAGAATTTCGCCGTATGTGATCATACAATCAAAACAGCTTTGATTGATACGAAAGCTGTTTGTAAAGTCTGCTCTGGTTCAACACTGGCAACAGATCAACCAGCAACCGACCGGTGCTTCGCTACGTTTTGTGTACGGTTGTACGTACGATGCTATTCCATCTCCAAGCGTTACGCTGTATACTACAGTCCACACGAACAATGAAACGTCTCTTGAAACTTGACGAAAGTCAAGAAGCAATCGCGGTGGTGAAACTTCTCTCAACTCCCCTTTCGACAGCGTTGAGAACTTCTTCGGCTCATCTAAAATGTGTCATCTGTGATGTCAGTGATGACAGTGACAAACTTACGCCATTTCAAAGGGCATAATTACGTTCTGTCTCCGAAGTTGTCGACACTTTGCCATAAACAAACAGCTGAGTTTTCCTGATCCTCCGTTGCGCGATCTCATAGCGCTTTGCTCGCACGCTCCGCCGCCAGCGCAGTGCTAAACCCGTGTATGCTGCGCTCGCTCCTGTCCGCAAATTCTCTGTACGTCGAATTTGTGTCTTTAATTTTTTTTTTTTTCCTCGACCGCAAAATGGCGAACGCCCTCACGAGTGATGCATTGTGGGGCAAGAAATTACGTCAGTGTATTCGGGTCCAAAATGCGTGATGTTATAGTTCGTTGACTGCCGCGGTTTTTGCTGAAAACGTTACTCAGCAGTTGTCGATAATTTTACACTAAACCATGGGAATTTGATTTTTACTCAAGCCAGAAAAAAAAAAGAAGCACGGATTGATTGCCCATACTTAATCATAATGTGTACAATGTATCTATTAGCCGTGGCTGTGTCCGTTTTCCAAGGCAAAATTTCAATTTGAGCGCAACAGGTTCCATATGACAGGACAATAAACAAATCTAAAATAGGCCTAAAGGATATGAGTTGACCCCAATTCACTTATAGTTAGTTTTTCAAAGTAGTTGGCCTAGTACGCCTTGATCCAAGCGTGCTTTTACAAATAAACAACGAATCATAAAAATTATACAATTATGACCCATCATTCAGGGCCGGCGGAACGGGGGGGGGGCACTTTTTTGCACCATCGCATAGATAGGAATACTAGTACATAACAAATAGGACCTAAGGTGTCACCACTTTGCCCCCCCCCCCCCCCCCCCCACTTTTTTTACCCCGGAAGTGCGTAAGTGACACTAGAAATAAATAGATAGAAACCTTGAAGTGTGAGCGCGGTAAGGGTTTTTGCGCTGAATACCTTCTCTTTTTTTTTCTTTTTTTTTTTAAAGTTTTGCTTGTTAGCTCATGAAACCCGGAAGTGCCCCCCCCCCCCCTCCCCACACACACACACACTTTTGAAAACGTGACGCCGGCGGTGTAACCTAAAATACCATCAATTTATTACCTCAAAGGTATGGGGTAAAATCAACCTATTGTGTCACGTAAAATGCCCGTTCAGCAGCATGCTATGCCCAAACTTATAAAGAATAATGCATGTGAATTCTATGTCGTTGAATGAAGGCAGGTTATAAAAAGAGGATGACGACTTGTAAAGCTATCATGAGTGTGTTCCCAAAATTGTGATATTGGCGACAATCCTATGAGATGACTGTTTTCATCATGCACCTTCAAGTGTCAACTTGTTCTGAGCACAAATTTACAAGTGTTTTAGAACAAAAACAAACTAAAATCCTTAATAAATAAATAGGGATCAAACTAGGCCTATAAAAGCAAATGGTAGATGAAGTTACGGTTTTTAAAAGTGGATATCAATTAATATACAAAATGATTAGAGCATTTGTGACCATCCGCATAGAAAATTTGTGACATGAACATCACTGAGTTTGTTTCAT